>NC_092155.1:29690001-29712501 GCF_045791955.1 Oncorhynchus clarkii lewisi | reverse complement strand
CTGAGAAGGCCTCTGTAAAACGGAGGTACTCCCTCCCTAGAAATCTGGCTACTATCAACCAGAAATAAAGCCTTCTTTAAACCTAATCCTCCAACCCGCTGTAATACAAGACCTGCCACCCCTCTCCACACCACATTTTCCGGTCCATAAAGCAACCTTTGAATAAACTGAAACCGGAAAGCAGCAGCCCTACTAGCAAGATGTACAAGACCTTGTTCCCCCTCCTCTTTTGACAAATACAAAACACTTTGTGGAACCCAGTGATATTTATCCCAAAAGAAATCCGCAATAATTGCCTGTATCTTAGCCAGAAGGCCAGATGGTGGTTCTAAAACTGACAACCGATGCCACAGTGCAGAGGCAATCACATTGTTAACTATAATAGTGTGCCCCCTATATGACATACGAGATAGTAACCAACGCCATCTCCTCATCCTCCCTTCCACCATTTCAACCACCCCACTCCAATTTTTTTTCCATAGTCCCCTCATCTCCTAGGTACACTCCAAGATACTTAAAACCTCCCTTACACCATTCTAGCCCCCCTGGCAAAGCCATGATCCTTCCAGACCATTCTCCAATCTGTAAAGCACAACTCTTTTCCCAATTTACCTTTGCAGAGGATATTCCCCTAAAACGATCAACCATTAGACTCAAGCTATCCACCTCCGCTTGATTTTTCACTAACACAACTACATCATCAGCATAGGCTGAGAGACGAATAGGAGGAATATCCTCTGAAAAGTACACCCCTGCAATGCGACTTCTAATGCTATTTAGTAGTGGCTCTATAGCAATGGCATATAACATTCCTGACAAAGAACATCCCTGCCTAATACCTCTACACACTTTTTAAAAGGAGCACTCAAACCACCGTTAACTTTCAATACACTTTCAATGTCACCATATATCACCTTTATCATGGCAATAAAACCAGAGCTGAACCCAAACGCCTCAAACGTGTGCCATAAATATTGATGTTCAACTCGGTCAAATGCCTTTTCCTGATCAATTGAAATTAGACCAGCATCCAACCCAATAGCAGTAGAGACGTCCAAAAAATCACGAATCAGAGAAATGTTATCCCCTATCTGCCTGCCAGGAACACAGTAGGACTGATCCGTATGTATGATTTGCCCCATCACCTCCCTCAGCCTGTTGGACAAAGCCTTTGACAATATCTTATAATCAGTGCACAATAAAGCCACCGGCCTCCAGTTCTTCACCTCCCTCTGGTCACCCTTTTTGGGCAGTAGGGTGAGGACAGCCCTTCTGCAGCTTATTGGTAGTAACCCTCCGGTTAAACTATCATTAACTACTTCTAACCAATCCTCTCCCAACATAGCCCAAAAAGACTTAAAAAAGTCAACGGGAAGCCCATCAATGCCTGGTGCACTTCCATTTTCCATGCCTTTTAATGCAGTGTATAAATCCTGCAAAGACAATGGTTGCTCAAGCTCAACCTGAGCTTCTGCAGCCACCTTTGGGATCCCATCAAAGAACTGCTGTGTCACTGTTTTATCCTCTTTGTACTCACACTTGTAGAGCTCAGCATAGAACTCTACTGCCCTCTTTTTAATTTCACTAGGACTAGTGAGCTCTTGTCCAACAGCTGATTTGAGACAATGAATAATTTTTCTTAGTCCATTCTTTTTCTCTAAACCAAAGAAAAATTTGGATGAGGCATCCATTTCAGATATTCCCTGAAACGTACTTCTCACCAATGCCCCCTGTGCTCTGATACCCAGCAGGTCTGCCAATGCAGCTTTTCTCCTCTTGAGGGCCTGAGTATGGCCTCGATCTCCTGTGGTCTCAACCAACGTCATGAGTTCCACTATTTCAAACTCTAGGGCTTTCATTGATCTGGTGATATCCTTGGTGACATTCCTCGTGTATTGATTACAAAATTGTTGAATCTGGATTTTCCCTATATCCCACCACTGTTGAAGGGATACAAAACTAGCCTTTTTTTGAGACCTCTACCTCTCCCAGAAAAAACTGAAACAGTTCCTGAAATGAGCATCACTCAATAAAGTTATATTAAAATGGCAGTATGCGCTTTTGGGTTTTACATCATTAATGAACACCACCTCTGTTATTAAACAATGATCAGAAAATCCCACTGGGGTTATCACACTTGATTTACAGACCTGAGATTGATGCTCAAAAACATAAAACCTATCTAACCTGGCCATAGAGATGATGTTCTCCCTCACATGCGCCGAGGTGTACTGCCTTGTTCCTCCATGTTGACTCCGCCAAATATCACACAGTTCATGTGTTACAATGAGGCGTTTTAAAAAAAGTCCTTGAGGCTGTATGAGGTTCTTGGTGATTTCTATCTAAATCGCTAACTGTGCAGTTAAAATCCCCAGCAATAAATAAATAATCTTCTTTGTTGCATTTCTCAATGGTATTTGATAATGTCTCTAAAAAACATACCCTCTCAACTGTCACCACTGGGGCATATACATTTATCAGACACATAGTGATGTTTTCATACCTTGCTCTAACTTTTAATGACCTCCCCTCAACTACCTCTTCAACCTCATATGACAAAGGCAAAAACCCTTTTGAGAACAAAATAACCACACCCCCACTTTTTGAGTTTTTATGACTACACACCACTGTCCCCCCCACTCCTGTTGCCACATAACTTCATTTTCCAAATTACTATGCGTTTCTTGTAGAAAATGTATGTCACTTCCCTTTCCCCTAATTAACTCATACACCATGGCTCTTGTTTTTACCATCTCTTGCCCCATTTACGTTTAAAGAAGAAATCTTAAAACTGCTCATGGATGGAAAAAAAATAAAAATTACAGAGGAAGATACAGCCACCACATCTCTTTACAGAGTTAAAACTGCAACTGAACTCTTTCATTTTCTTTAGAATTTACATCACTTATCACTCTCGTGACCACTTTCTTGAGTCTAGCAATTTCAGGGCTTTTCAAACCTCCCCCTGTAATTTTTGACATCAGAAACTTTGCTGATTCAATAAACAAACAGCTGTGGTTGCTGAGCTTCTTGTTTTCCACTGTGAATTATTAAGAAGCTTTTGAAAGATGCAAAGAGTGAAGTTGGGAGTGAAGTGAAGTTGGGCCTCCTGGATTTATGGAGTTGTTAACAGCCTCTGCCGACCCTGTTTGTTTGTTAGTCTGAAGAGCTGCTAGACTGTGAAATGATAAGCGATCGTCGTCTCTTTCTCTTCCAGCCTCTGTTTCTCTTTCCTTCTCTCTCACTTCCTCCGTCTCTCTTTTGCACACTTCTTGCACCTCTTCTCCCACTCCCTCTCTTTTCTCCTTCTCTATCAACACCATCTGCAGCCCTGTATCTCGCTCAACTTCTTACTCTCTCAATATATTCCCCTCCTTTTTTCCCTCTTTTTATGTCTCTATGGTGACAGGCTTTGTGGGGAACCGTTTCTCTTCCAGTCTATGTTTCCTCTCTTTCCCTCACTTCCTCTCTCGCATGTCTTTCTCTCTCCTCGCACTTCTCCTCCTTTTTTTTGTGTGGTCTTTCCACCCGTCTCCACCCCGACGCGCTTTGGGGCGACCCCAGGAAGCCTCTGTGAATGTGCCTTGAAGCTCGTCTCTATGGGAGTGAATGGGAGAATACTGTCTGTTGTCTCTCTCTCTTTAGAAAGTCTGCTATGCTGTACTGCTATGTTGTACACAGTGACAGGTGCAGCAGAGTCTTATTCTCCCACAGAGACATCAGCCCACATGCTAACCGTTTGCGAGCGTTTCTCCGCTCAGTTATGGCCTGTCGCCAGTTGCGTTAAGTCCACAAATAAGCGGAGATGACATCCGTTTCCCTCTTCCCACTGTACGTAGGCAAATCGGTGTCCTCCGCTTCCCTTTCTGCGGATGATGCTAGCTCTTCCAGCAAGTGGCATTACACAGGGAATATAGCACAGTAGGTTGCTGCAAAGTAATCCTGTGCTTTTGGCGTAGGACTGCACACCTGAGCACATATCCGTGCTACTTTCAGCTGTCTGACTCGAGCTGCTCATCCACAGCAAATCCACATAGCTCCATAGAGGATTATTCACCGGGCTCAGAGTGGTGTTAAACAAGTGGGTGGATAGCTGCTGTGAATGTAGAAGTCTTCGGGACTTGAAGTTTACAGACTCCTCAGTGCCAACTCCTCAGGCTAAATACTCTGCAGGAGAGATCTGTCAACACAGAGCAGTGGTTTGCGTAGACTTCACCGATGCAGGAGAGATCTGTCAACACGGAGCACACACACCTACTCACAGGGAGTCACAGCAACAAACACACATTTGAGTACTTCATCGAGATCCATGCGGAGGGTACGAAGGGCATATGGTTGGACAGTCGCGCACGCACACACACACACACACACACACACACACACACAGTATACAGAGTGTGAGAGAGACAGACATCCCAATGCTGGAAACGGAGAGAATCAGCTAGGGAGAATGGTTTGCTGTTGTGTGTCTCATTATGTCTCTTTCTTGTTCTCTCTCTTTGTTTCTCTCTGTCTCTCTCTCCCGCCTAACACTGTAAGAGCATTTTGAAATAATACATTAATCTAAGTGTTAATCCTTTGCTGCAGTCTAACACACACACACACACACACACGCACGCACGCAAGCACGCACACACACACCATTGTTCAGGTTTGACTACCACACTAACTATTCTGAGCTAGCTACAGGTTGAGCCACCTTCACACAGCACAAAGTGTCATGGAGCACGACCAATACTGTGCACCCTATCCCTCTCTCCCACTCTCCCCCGCTGTCTGTATCCCTCCATCCCTCTCTCCCACTCTCACCCGCTGTCTGTATCCCTCTCTCCCTCTCTCCCACTCTCACCCGCTGTCTGTATCCCTCCATCCATCTCTCCCACTCTCACCCGCTGTCTGTATCCCTCTCTCCCTCTCTCCCACTCTCACCCGCTGTCTGTATCCCTCTCTCCCTCTCTCCCACTCTCACCCGCTGTCTGTATCCCTCCATCCCTCTCTCCCACTCTCACCCGCTGTCTGTATCCCTCTCTCCCTCTCTCCCACTCTCACCCGCTGTCTGTATCCCTCCATCCCTCTCTCCCACTCTCACCCGCTGTCTGTATCCCTCCATCCCTCTCTCCCACTCTCACCCGCTGTCTGTATCCCTCCATCCCTCTCTCCCACTCTCACCCGCTGTCTGTATCCTTCTCTCCCTCTCTCCCACTCTCACCCGCTGTCTGTATCCCTCCATCCCTCTCTCCCACTCTCACCCGCTGTCTGTATCCCTCTCTCCCTCTCTCCCACTCTCATCCGCTGTCTGTATCCCTCCATCCCTCTCTCCCACTCTCACCCGCTGTCTGTATCCCTCTCTCCCTCTCTCCCACTCTCACCCGCTGTCTGTATCCCTCCATCCATCTCTCCCACACTCACCCGCTGTCTGTATCCCTCTCTCCCTCTCTCCCACTCTCACCCGCTGTCTGTATCCCTCTCTCCCTCTCTCCCACTCTCACCCGCTGTCTGTATCCCTCCATCCCTCTCTCCCACTCTCACCCGCTGTCTGTATCCTTCTCTCCCTCTCTCCCACTCTCACCCGCTGTCTGTATCCCTCCATCCCTCTCTCCCACTCTCACCCGCTGTCTGTATCCCTCTCTCCCTCTCTCCCACTCTCACCTGCTGTCTGTATCCCTCCATCCCTCTCTCCCACTCTCACCCGCTGTCTGTATCCCTCCATCCCTCTCTCCCACTCTCACCCGCTGTCTGTATCCCTCTCTCCCTCTCTCCCACTCTCATCCGCTGTCTGTATCCCTCCATCCCTCTCTCCCACTCTCACCCGCTGTCTGTATCCCTCCATCCCTCTCTCCCACTCTCACCCGCTGTCTGTATCCCTCCATCCCTCTCTCCCACTCTCACCCGCTGTCTGTATCCCTCCATCCCTCTCTCCCACTCTCACCCGCTGTCTATATCCCTCCATCCCTCTCTCCCACTCTCACCCGCTGTCTGTATCCCTCCATCCCTCTCTCCCACTCTCACCCGCTGTCTGTATCCCTTTCTCCCTCTCTCCCACTCTCACCCGCTGTCTGTATCCCTCCATCCCTCTCTCCCACTCTCACCCGCTGTCTGTATCCCTCTCTCCCTCTCTCCCACTCTCCCCCGCTGTCTGTATCCCTCCATCCCTCTCTCCCACTCTCACCCGCTGTCTGTATCCCTCTCTCCCTCTCTCCCACGCTCACCCGCTGTCTGTATCCCTCCATCCCTCTCTCCCACTCTCACCCGCTGTCTGTATCCCTCTCTCCCTCTCTCCCACTCTCACCCGCTGTCTGTATCCCTCCATCCCTCTCTCCCACTCTCACCCGCTGTCTGTATCCCTCTCTCCCTCTCTCCCACTCTCACCCGCTGTCTGTATCCCTCTCTCCCTCTCTCCCACTCTCACCCGCTGTCTGTATCCCTCCATCCCTCTCTCCCACTCTCACCCGCTGTCTGTATCCCTCTCTCCCTCTCTCCCACTCTCACCCGCTGTCTGTATCCCTCCATCCCTCTCTCCCACTCTCACCCGCTGTCTGTATCCCTCCATCCCTCTCTCCCACTCTCACCCGCTGTCTGTATCCCTCCATCCCTCTCTCCCACTCTCACCCGCTGTCTGTATCCCTCCATCCCTCTCTCCCACTCTCACCCGCTGTCTGTATCCCTCTCTCCCTCTCTCCCACTCTCATCCGCTGTCTGTATCCCTCCATCCCTCTCTCCCACTCTCACCCGCTGTCTGTATCCCTCTCTCCCTCTCTCCCACTCTCACCCGCTGTCTGTATCCCTCCATCCATCTCTCCCTCTCTCACCCGCTGTCTGTATCCCTCCATCCCTCTCTCCCACTCTCACCCGCTGTCTGTATCCCTCTCTCCCTCTCTCCCACTCTCACCCGCTGTCTGTATCCCTCCATCCCTCTCTCCCACTCTCACCCACTGTCTGTATCCCTCCATCCCTCTCTCCCATTCTCACCCGCTGTCTGTATCCCTCCATCCCTCTCTCCCACTCTCACCCGCTGTCTGTATCCCTCCATCCCTCTCTCCCACTCTCACCCGCTGTCTGTATCCCTTTCTCCCTCTCTCCCACTCTCACCCTCTGTCTGTATCCCTCCATCCCTCTCTCCCACTCTCATCCGCTGTCTGTATCCATCCCTCTCTCCCACTCTCACCCGCTGTCTGTATCCCTCTCGCCCTCTCTCCCACTCTCACCCGCTGTCTGTATCCCTCCATCCATCTCTCCCACTCTCACCCGCTGTCTGTATCCCTCTCTCCCTCTCTCCCACTCTCACCCGCTGTCTGTATCCCTCACTCCCTCTCTCCCACTCTCACCCGCTGTCTGTATCCCTCCATCCCTCTCTCCCACTCTCACCCGCTGTCTGTATCCCTCTCTCCCTCTCTCCCACTCTCACCCGCTGTCTGTATCCCTCCATCCCTCTCTCCCACTCTCACCCGCTGTCTGTATCCCTCCATCCCTCTCTCCCACTCTCACCTGCTGTCTGTATCCCTCCATCCCTCTCTCCCACTCTCACCCGCTGTCTGTATCCCTCCATCCCTCTCTCCCACTCTCACCCGCTGTCTGTATCCCTCTCTCCCTCTCTCCCACTCTCATCCGCTGTCTGTATCCCTCCATCCCTCTCTCCCACTCTCACCCGCTGTCTGTATCCCTCTCTCCCTCTCTCCCACTCTCACCCGCTGTCTGTATCCCTCCATCCATCTCTCCCACTCTCACCCGCTGTCTGTATCCCTCTCTCCCTCTCTCCCACTCTCACCCGCTGTCTGTATCCCGCTCTCCCTCTCTCCCACTCTCACCCGCTGTCTGTATCCCTCCATCCCTCTCTCCCACTCTCACCCGCTGTCTGTATCCTTCTCTCCCTCTCTCCCACTCTCACCCGCTGTCTGTATCCCTCCATCCCTCTCTCCCACTCTCACCCGCTGTCTGTATCCCTCTCTCCCTCTCTCCCACTCTCACCCGCTGTCTGTATCCCTCCATCCCTCTCTCCCACTCTCACCCGCTGTCTGTATCCCTCCATACCTCTCTCCCACTCTCACCCGCTGTCTGTATCCCTCCATCCCTCTCTCCCACTCTCACCCGCTGTCTGTATCCCTCCATCCCTCTCTCCCACTCTCACCCGCTGTCTGTATCCCTCCATCCCTCTCTCCCACTCTCACCCGCTGTCTGTATCCTTCCATCCCTCTCTCCCACTCTCACCCGCTGTCTGTATCCCTCCATCCCTCTCTCCCACTCTCATCCGCTGTCTATATCCCTCCATCCCTCTCTCCCACTCTCACCCGCTGTCTGTATCCCTCCATCCCTCTCTCCCACTCTCACCCGCTGTCTGTATCCCTTTCTCCCTCTCTCCCACTCTCACCCTCTGTCTGTATCCCTCCATCCCTCTCTCCCACTCTCACCCGCTGTCTGTATCCCTCTCTCCCTCTCTCCCACTCTCCCCCGCTGTCTGTATCCCTCCATCCCTCTCTCCCACTCTCACCCGCTGTCTGTATCCCTCTCTCCCTCTCTCCCACTCTCACCCGCTGTCTGTATCCCTCCATCCCTCTCTCCCACTCTCACCCGCTGTCTGTATCCCTCTCTCCCTCTCTCCCACTCTCACCCGCTGTCTGTATCCCTCCATCCCTCTCTCCCACTCTCACCCGCTGTCTGTATCCCTCTCTCCCTCTCTCCCACTCTCACCCGCTGTCTGTATCCCTCTCTCCCTCTCTCCCACTCTCACCCGCTGTCTGTATCCCGCTCTCCCTCTCTCCCACTCTCACCCGCTGTCTGTATCCCTCCATCCCTCTCTCCCACTCTCACCCGCTGTCTGTATCCTTCTCTCCCTCTCTCCCACTCTCACCCGCTGTCTGTATCCCTCCATCCCTCTCTCCCACTCTCACCCGCTGTCTGCATCCCTCTCTCCCTCTCTCCCACTCTCACCCGCTGTCTGTATCCCTCCATCCCTCTCTCCCACTCTCACCCGCTGTCTGTATCCCTCCATACCTCTCTCCCACTCTCACCCGCTGTCTGTATCCCTCCATCCCTCTCTCCCACTCTCACCCGCTGTCTGTATCCCTCCATCCCTCTCTCCCACTCTCACCCGCTGTCTGTATCCCTCCATCCCTCTCTCCCACTCTCACCCGCTGTCTGTATCCTTCCATCCCTCTCTCCCACTCTCACCCGCTGTCTGTATCCCTCCATCCCTCTCTCCCACTCTCACCCGCTGTCTATATCCCTCCATCCCTCTCTCCCACTCTCACCCGCTGTCTGTATCCCTCCATCCCTCTCTCCCACTCTCACCCGCTGTCTGTATCCCTTTCTCCCTCTCTCCCACTCTCACCCTCTGTCTGTATCCCTCCATCCCTCTCTCCCACTCTCACCCGCTGTCTGTATCCCTCTCTCCCTCTCTCCCACTCTCCCCCGCTGTCTGTATCCCTCCATCCCTCTCTCCCACTCTCACCCGCTGTCTGTATCCCTCTCTCCCTCTCTCCCACTCTCACCCGCTGTCTGTATCCCTCCATCCCTCTCTCCCACTCTCACCCGCTGTCTGTATCCCTCTCTCCCTCTCTCCCACTCTCACCCGCTGTCTGTATCCCTCCATCCCTCTCTCCCACTCTCACCCGCTGTCTGTATCCCTCTCTCCCTCTCTCCCACTCTCACCCGCTGTCTCTATCCCTCTCTCCATCTCTCCCACTCTCACCCGCTGTCTGTATCCCTCCATCCCTCTCTCCCACTCTCACCCGCTGTCTGTATCCCTCTCTCCCTCTCTCCCACTCTCACCCGCTGTCTGTATCCCTCTCTCCCTCTCTCCCACTCTCACCCGCTGTCTGTATCCCTCCATCCCTCTCTCCCACTCTCACCCGCTGTCTGTATCCCTCCATCCCTCTCTCCCACTCTCACCCGCTGTCTGTATCCTTCTCTCCCTCTCTCCCACTCTCACCCGCTGTCTGTATCCCTCCATCCCTCTCTCCCACTCTCACCCGCTGTCTGTATCCCTCTCTCCCTCTCTCCCACTCTCACCCGCTGTCTGTATCCCTCTCTCCCTCTCTCCCACTCTCACCCGCTGTCTGTATCCCTCCATCCCTCTCTCCCACTCTCACCCGCTGTCTGTATCCCTCCATCCCTCTCTCCCACTCTCACCCGCTGTCTGTATCCCTCCATCCCTCTCTCCCACTCTCACCCGCTGTCTGTATCCCTCCATCCCTCTCTCCCACTCTCACCCGCTGTCTGTATCCCTCCATCCCTCTCTCCCACTCTCACCCGCTGTCTGTATCCCTCCATCCCTCTCTCCCACTCTCACCCGCTGTCTATATCCCTCCATCCCTCTCTCCCACTCTCGCCCGCTGTCTGTATCCCTCCATCCCTCTCTCCCACTCTCACCCGCTGTCTGTATCCCTCCCTCCCTCTCTCCCACTCTCACCCGCTGTCTGTATCCCTCCATCCCTCTCTCCCACTCTCACCCGCTGTCTATATCCCTCCATCCCTCTCTCCCACTCTCACCCGCTGTCTGTATCCCTCCATCCCTCTCTCCCACTCTCACCCGCTGTCTGTATCCCTTTCTCCCTCTCTCCCACTCTCACCCTCTGTCTGTATCCCTCCATCCCTCTCTCCCACTCTCACCCGCTGTCTGTATCCCTCTCTCCCTCTCTCCCACTCTCCCCCGCTGTCTGTATCCCTCCATCCCTCTCTCCCACTCTCACCCGCTGTCTGTATCCCTCTCTCCCTCTCTCCCACTCTCACCCGCTGTCTGTATCCCTCCATCCCTCTCTCCCACTCTCACCCGCTGTCTGTATCCCTCTCTCCCTCTCTCCCACTCTCACCCGCTGTCTGTATCCCTCCATCCCTCTCTCCCACTCTCACCCGCTGTCTGTATCCCTCTCTCCCTCTCTCCCACTCTCACCCGCTGTCTCTATCCCTCTCTCCATCTCTCCCACTCTCACCCGCTGTCTGTATCCCTCCATCCCTCTCTCCCACTCTCACCCGCTGTCTGTATCCCTCTCTCCCTCTCTCCCACTCTCACCCGCTGTCTGTATCCCTCTCTCCCTCTCTCCCACTCTCACCCGCTGTCTGTATCCCTCCATCCCTCTCTCCCACTCTCACCCGCTGTCTGTATCCCTCCATCCCTCTCTCCCACTCTCACCCGCTGTCTGTATCCTTCTCTCCCTCTCTCCCACTCTCACCCGCTGTCTGTATCCCTCCATCCCTCTCTCCCACTCTCACCCGCTGTCTGTATCCCTCTCTCCCTCTCTCCCACTCTCACCCGCTGTCTGTATCCCTCTCTCCCTCTCTCCCACTCTCACCCGCTGTCTGTATCCCTCCATCCCTCTCTCCCACTCTCACCCGCTGTCTGTATCCCTCCATCCCTCTCTCCCACTCTCACCCGCTGTCTGTATCCCTCCATCCCTCTCTCCCACTCTCACCCGCTGTCTGTATCCCTCCATCCCTCTCTCCCACTCTCACCCGCTGTCTGTATCCCTCCATCCCTCTCTCCCACTCTCACCCGCTGTCTGTATCCCTCCATCCCTCTCTCCCACTCTCACCCGCTGTCTATATCCCTCCATCCCTCTCTCCCACTCTCGCCCGCTGTCTGTATCCCTCTCTCCCTCTCTCCCACTCTCACCCGCTGTCTGTATCCCTCTCTCCCTCTCTCCCACTCTCACCCGCTGTCTGTATCCCTCCATCCCTCTCTCCCACTCTCACCCGCTGTCTGTATCCCTCCATCCCTCTGTCTCTCTTTCCCCCCTCTACTTTACTATTGATGAATGAAATTCTGCCCGGTTAGGCGTCTTATGTGGTGGCTGAGTGTTCGCCTAATTTTACCGTGACCCAGATATGTTTTACCGCAAAGAAAAACATGCCAGCTATCGTTAACCAGTGCTTCCACTTTAACAGTGCTAGAAGACAAAAACCAAGCAATACGTCCGCAGTCAAGGACTTTGTAGGGACGTTGTGCACTAGTTCTATGCAGTAGCTTGCAGGTTCAGACCCATACATCAGCATTCAAGACATATTGGGCCGGTTTCCCGACCTAGGCCAGAATTTTAAAGCATGCTGAATGGAGATTCCCAGTTGAAAGTGCTTTTTAGTCCACAGCTAGGCTAAAAATGTGTCTGGACTGTCAATGTGTCGAGGGTTCTGGAGCACTCTTCACCGCTCACTTCTCCTGAAGTCTGACGTCTGCATCGCCTCTCTGTCTCTAATGTCATGTTAATGTAATCAGAGAGTCTCACAGGGAACGCCGACTCAGGCTCTGGAGTCTGTACCTCAGCCACTCTGTTTCTAACATCTGCAGAAGAGTAGGAGCCCCTCGCAAGTTATGAGTGGAAAACCTGGGTTTTTGTGAACAGCCCGAAAGTGTTCTATTACTCCTGTTTGTTCTCCTGCCACCGTTGATACAATATGCAGAGAATGAGAAGAATCACAACTTTCTTGTTGTTTCTCTCTCTCTCTCTCTCTCTCTCTCTCTCTCTCTCTCTCTCTCTCTCTCTCTCTCTCTCTCGCTCTGTCTCTCTCTCTCTCTCTCTCCCTCTCTCCGTCGCTCTGTCTCTCTCTCTCTCTCTCTCTCTCTCTCTCTCCCTCTCTCCGTCGCTCTGTCTCTCTCGCTCTGTCTGTCTCTGTCTGTCTCTGTCTCTCGCTCTCTCTCCTCCCCTTTACTTTATGAAAAGACTGACGCCATTTCGAAGCTGTTGACGTAACTCCTATTCTCCTTCCCTCTCCCACCCTCGTCATACCACCTCCTCTCCCCTCCCCCCATCAACCCCTCTCCCCAGGACGTCCACATAGTGAGTACGGACGAGAGCCAGGTGTTCCTGGCCCTGCAGGAGTGGTACCAGACAGACACCTACAACCTGTACCAGTCGGACCCGCAGGGCGTCTACTACTCCGTCGTGCTGGAGAACGTCCGCAGCGCCAAGCAGCCGGAGGAGAGCGCCCTTATAGACATACTGGAGGTGAGTCCTCTTTGGCTCTGTTGGCAGGAGTGATTGCAATGCCAAAAATTAGCAATGCCAAGGTCGTGGGTTCGATTCCCGCTACTAAATCTGATCTACTAAAATTGATGTACCACTGCAAGTCATTTTGGAAAGAAGTGTCTACTAAATGGCAGAGCACCCTGCCCCCTAGCTATAGGACAGTGTTATTACACCTTGACCAATGAGCGTGGTAGATGTGTGGTATGTTTCCCTCAAAAACCTTAACCTTGTGTGCTTCGGTGTGAGTCGTCACACACCTGCTTTAAGGCGTTGTAATTTTATTCACTCATCTTGCTGCAAAACAAATGTGTATGGCTCATTTCCGTAGCGTTGTTCCCACTCACTCAACTTCCATCGTTGCTAGTCATTGCCAAGGTAACAGTGGGTAGGTGGTCTCACCTCCATGTCAGCGGAGAGCGGTGTCTGGAACGCCTGTGGCCTTGAGTGGGTCTTAAAATGGCACTGGATCCTGCGTGCCTTCTAGACAGACAGCTTGCGTTGAAACACACAACATGAATGCATTAGAATGCCGTGCATTCAATAAGGAGGGTTCCACTATTTTTCCTGCCTCCCCCAATTGGGTTTTGAAGCAGTTTTCCGTTGTGTGATTGTAAGCAGTATACACACTCCTTTTGATGTAAAAAAATAAATAATCCCACATGGGTGAGATATGTCGTTTTCACTTTCCATATTTTATTAGTTGTTTTTGGTTAAGCCATCATTCATTGGGTTTGTTTTGACAAGGTCTCCCGGCGGAGGGAAGTCAAACAGAGCGAGGGAAGAGTAAAGGAAGAGAGGAGGAAGTGTTAGAGGAGGAGAGGCAGTGGCCCGTGGAGTTGAGGGCCAGCACTGCAGAACTCATTTCCTCTCCTCCTTTCCTCTCCTCTCGCACCTCTAGCCCCGGGCCACACTGTCATCACAGAGAGAGAGAGATGGAGAAAGAGAGGTAAAAGAGACAGAGCGAGGGACATAGGAGAGAGAGCTGCATAAGCTAGCCCTCTTCATTTGAGAGAGAGAGAGAGAGAGAGAGAGAGAGAGAGAGAGAGAGAGAGAGAGAGAGAGAGAGAGAGAGAGAGAGACCCAGACAGATAAGAGTATTGCAGAGAGAGAGCAAGAGAAAGTTCGAAAGAGACATGTTGTTTAATTCCCTCTTCCCCTTACCTAGACTCTCTTGACAGGCCGGCCAGAATTCTGACCCAGAATCAGCAGCAGTTACATTATAGATAGGTGTGTCTGGAGATACCTGCTCTTTTGGAGTGTCTCTGTGTGGTTCTGTCTCCAACAGTCTGATCTCTGAACAGTCTTCTGTAACAAGCCTGTGCTTTTAATAAATAGCTAGGACCCATACAAACAGATCCCACATCAGTATTAAACCTTCCCATAATATCATAACTGAGACGTTTGTTGTAATTTGTTTCCAGGTCCGCGGGGTCAAAGGCGTCTTCTTGGCCAATCAGAAGGTGGATGGCAAAGTGACGACTCTCATCACCTATAACAAAGGCCGAGACTGGGAACCCCTTGCCCCGCCTACCACTGACATGAACGGCAAGCCAGTCACCTGCCAATCAGTAAGGAACCCATGCACTACCTACATACATTATACCAGACCTGCACTACCTACATACATTATACCAGACCTGCACTACCTACATACATTATACCAGACCTGCACTACCTACATACATTACACCAGACCTGCACTACCTACATACATTATACCAGACCTGTACTACCTACATACATTATACCAGACCTGCACTACCTACAAACATTATACCAGACCTGCACTACCTACATACATTATACCAGACCTGCACTACCTACATACATTATACCAGACCTGCACTACCTACATACATTATACCAGACCTGCACTACCTACATACATTTTATTCAGAGTGATATACAGGAGCAATTAGGATTAAGTGCCTTGCTCAAAATCAGCAGATTTTTTACCATGTCGGCTCGGAGATTCAAAGCAGCGACCTTTCGGTTACTCGTCCAGCGCTCTTAACTGCTAGACTTCCTGCCATCCGCACATACAGCAACTTTCACCAATCCAGTCCATAGGCCTACATATAAGGGATTACTTCTAGGATGGAAGGAAAGAAGGATGCAGTTTTGAAGCATTGGAACAGTCTTTGCAGGGCTCATACGAAGTCATACGAAGTACGCCTATAGCCATGTAACACAGACAGAGAGAGAGAGCCCACTTTTCAAATTGAACCATCACTCAACCTGACAGAGTTCCACATAGACAGAGATATCATCTTCACGTGTTGGGAACAGGGAGTCATAAAGACAGGCACCAAGCCAGGGAATGAGACACTGACAGACTGACACACACACACAGACATGTCTGTTTCCCCATATCTCACCATCACGACCGCCTATAACACAAATCGGCCATTTTAGAACACCCATGTCTCAGAGCGACCACGACCCCCATACCACCGTCCTTGTTTATCCACGCCCCGGCCCCGGCCGTTGCGCTGAAACCAGGTTACAGACAGCTTTATATCTCCTAACAACAACACTGTCACCCCACGGTGTCGCCAAGATGTCACAAGTTGTGTAACGCGAACAATGCTACGACTATACCTTCATGACCTGTCACAAAGCACGCTAGAAGAGTAATGGCCATTGAATAGAAGGATGGCGGTTTGTAAATGACTATTAAAAGAATCCATGTACCTTAGATTAATGTGGGTAATCTTTGTTTAATCTACTGCCTAATAGCGCAGCAAAGTCCTTTTAAATTGCTTCTTTTTTTTCCGTAAGTGATTTACTGTTTAGCGTTGCAAGGGCCAGATACAAGCGATTTGACTCAGTGCAGGTGCAACGTGATACCATCTGTACTGGGGCTAGGCTAGCCAGGGCAGCTAATGTTTTACTGACATGGGAAGAGTGTAGGCTTAATGAAAGAGAGAGAGAGAGAGAGAGAGAGAGAGAGAGCGAGAGAGAGAGAGAGAGAGAGAGACCCACCTTTAAAATGGGCAGTCTTTGTCTTTGTTAGTTTAACTTTAAAAACTGCCCTAACGCCATTGTCGTTATACTGCCATGAGAGTTTTAAAGTTCCTTGACGACTAATGAGGGAGGCATGAAAGGTGGCTTTGAAAGATGGTTCTTGTTGACGGGACTGCACGGTGCTTTAGGGAGGCACTTAACCCCGTGTGTACAGCCGGAGTCATAGCAACAGGGTTAACGAGGAGAGACAGCATCACGCTAACATACAGGGCCATCTAATGCAGAGTCGTGAATAAATAACAACAGAGAGAGGAGAGGAAGACGGGAAGAAGAGGGGAAAGTGGAGAGAAAGGCTTAAGATTGACACACAAAGAGCGGTGTGAGTCACTCAGTAAAAACACTAAACACACACACTTTGTCCCCTCAGTCACTCTCCACTCAGATGGATGTCAACACACACACTCGCATGTCACGAACACACCCCCACCCGCACACACCACGTAACACAGTCCTTGACCAATATACAGTACCAGTCAAAAGTTTGGACACACCTACTCATTCAAGGGTTTTTATAGTGTATAATAGAATAATAGTGAAGACATCAGAACTATGAAATAACACACATGGAATCATGTAGTAACCCCAAAATATATTTTAGATATTAGATTCCTCAAAGTAGCCACCCTTTGCCTTGATGACAGCGTTGCACACGCTTGGCATTCTCTCAACCAGGTTCATGAGGTAGTCACCTGGAATGCATTTAAATTAACAGGTGTGCCTTGTTAAAATTGTATTTGTGTAATTTCTTTCCTTTTTAATGTATTTGAACCAATCAGTTGTGTTGTGACAAGGTAGGGGTGGTATACAGAAGATAGACATATTTGGTAAAAGACCAAGTCCATATTATGGCAAGAACAGCTCAAATAGGCAAAGAGAAACAACAGTCCATCATTACGTTAAGACATGAATGTGGTAAATGTTAGAAAGTTTGAAAGTTTCTTCAAAGGCAGTCGCAAAAACCATCAAGCGCTATGATGAAACTGGCTCTCATGAGGACCGCCACAGGAAAGGAAGACCCAGTTACCTCTACTGCAGAGGATAAGTTCATTAGAGTTTAGAGTTAACTGCACCTCAGAAATTGCAGCCCAAATAAAAGCTTCACAGAGTTCAAGTAACAGACACATCTCAACATCAACTGTTCAAAGGAGACTTTGAACAGGCCTTCATGGTTGAATTGCTGCAAAGAAACCACTACTAAAGGACACCAATAAGAAGAAGAGACTTGCTTGGGCCAAGAAACACGAACAATGGCCATTCAACCGGTGGAAATCTGTCCTTTGGTCTGATGAGTCCAAATTTCCAACCGCCGTGTCTTTGTGAGATGCAGAGTAGGTGAACGGATGATCTCCGCATATGTGGTTTCCACCATGAAGCATGGAGGAGGATGGTTTGGGGGTGCTTTGCTGGTGACACTGTCTGCGATACGCCATCCCATCTGGTTTGGGCTTAGTGGGACAATCATTTGTTTTTCAACAGCACAATAACCAAAAAACGCACCTCCAGACTGTGTGAGGGCTATTTGACCGAGGAGAGTGATGGACTGCTGCATCAGATGACCTGGCCTCCACAATCACCTGACCTCAAACCAATCGAGATGGTTTGGGAGGAGTTGGACTGCAGAGTGAAGTAAAATCAGCCAACAAGTGCTCAGCATATGTAGGAACTCTTCAAGACTGATGGAAAAGCATTCCTCGTGAAGCTGGTTGAGAGAATGCCAAGAGTGTGCAAAGCTGTCATCAAGGCAAAGGGTGGCTACTTTGAAAAATCTCAAATCTCAAATATATTTTGATTTGTTTGAAACTTTTTTGGTTACTTCTGTCTTATTTCATAGTTTTGATGTCTTCACTATTATTCTACAATGTAGAAACTAGTAAAAATAAAGAAATATCCTTCAATGAGTAGTTGTGTCCAAACGTTTGACTATGTCAAAAAAGTCCCTTAATGTACTGTAATGGTCCTACTCCCTAAATGTCCCAATACAAATTCACCCAGGTTTTGTCTCTCCCCGGGGGATTTGGTTTGCTTAACAAACATTACAGGAACTGCTGCGACTCTGAGGATTAGTCTAATATGCTTCAGTGTTGAGCAAACTGACATGGGAGGGAGAGCGAGAGAGGGAGAGCGAGGGAGCGGGAGAGAGAGAGAGAGAGAGAGGGAGAGATCTGGGATGATATGGCTGGGTTACACACATGGCCACCTAAACAGTAACAAACTCCAACAGACACACGGGACTTACAGTTCCCAAAACGTCCTTTAATGTTCCATAAACTCTCTCTGTCCCGTCTTCTAGCCTGACTGTCACCTCCACCTCCACCTGCGCTGGGCTGACAACCCTTACGTATCAGGGACCGTCCACACCAAAGACTCCGCCCCCGGACTCATCATGGGTGCAGGTGAGTAACCGCGCCAACCGCCGCCCAGTTACATCATTACTGAAGTGGCCATGGCTACCTGGTTGTTTAGCTTTACATATTATTATCTGAATGTGACACTGTAATAGCTTCTGTCTAGGGTCACTAACACTAGGACCCCCTCACAGTTTGCTAGTGAACAGGCTCTGGCTAGGCCTTTTAGCCTAAGTAAGGTTTAGCCTACTTGTTGTAGTTCTAGGGATTACAGCCCCATTATAGGAAGGCAGCTCTGAGCCTGTTGTTTTGCCAGCTCTATGTGTTGTAGTACAATGGAGCCCTCAGGCAGGCAGTGGGGCCCCTAAACAAGGCTGGACATAATGAAGGCTTACATCAGGCAGACAGTGGGGCCCCTAAACAAGGCTGGGCATAATGCATGCTTACGTCAGGCAGACAGTGGGGCCCCTAAACAGGGCTGGACATAATGCATGCTTACGTCAGGCAGACACAGTGAGGGAGAACTAGTCGTGGTGCTATGTGTGTGTTCCGCGGTTCATCAAGCACACTATCCACCAAAATGTTCCCGGAGTGCTCTATTTTTGACAAACCCACAGTATCTGGATTTAAAACATCCCACTCCTCTAGACAACCTGGATTTACCCCAGAAAGGCAGTGGGTTAGAGGAATGGAGGATACAAAGTACTTCAACCCCAGAGAAGAGTTCCCTCAGTCATTGCTGCTTTTATCTATTGAATATTTGGCATTTCTGTGTGGGCACCCCTGGAGGAAACCTAAAATAGGGGTCTGTAGGGAAGGGGATAAGTGGGCTGCCTCATTTCCTGAGTGAGTACGAGATGCCTCGCCATTCCTTGCATCCCCCCCTCCTCTCTTCCCTTATTCCCACTGTTAAGAACGAGAGGAAAATTACCCTCCATCTGAAATGATTTGTCGGCGCAGGAGGCTTTGATCCAACAGATCACCCCCTCCTCCCTAATTTTGACTTCTTCACTCTCTTTTTTATCAAAATGAGACAGTTGGAAGAGCATTTTCGTTCTCGACGCTGTGTTCAAAGGGAGAGCATGAATAGCCTGGAGATCCCTGTGCTCTTACAAAAAAGGGTTCCAAAAGAGTTCTTTGGCTGTCCCCATAAGAGAACCCTTTTTTGGTTACAGGTAGAAACGGGTTTAACCTGGAGCCAAAAGGGTTCTACCTGGAAACAATAAGGTTTCTTCAAAGAGTTATCCTATGGGGACAGCCAATGAATCCTTTTAGGTTTTAGAAATCACCTTTTTTTTGAAGTGCTGTGACTAGGGCTGTTACGTGACCGTATTACCGCCACACATCGGCGGTCACGAGTCATGATGGCAGTCATATTCCATGTGACCGCTTAGTCATGGTAATTGGGCCTACCTGGTAATCCGCACTCTATTGTCCCTCTAATCACTCTGACATCAACACTTCATGAGAGCCTATGAGCTCATGTTGCGCAACATTTCTATAGACTATGCAATTGTGTGAGAAAACAGAGTGATGGCCTCTATTAAAAAGAGGTGGATCCCATCAGCTTTCTGTAGACTATGCCTACTATATTTATTTCTCAACCTTCCTAATATTTAGCACATTGCTTCTCTTTAAAACAGGAGTATAGCCTACCTGGCTGGCATGAAAATGAACCACGGGAAAAGCGTCCTATATGATAATGGTCCATTCTTAATCAAAATAAATTTCACAAATATATTTTTTATTATTTTTAAAGACAAGATTAGATCAAGAATAGTGTGATGGGTGAGAATATTAGACTATCACTTGTGAATGATATATTATCACTTGTGAATGATATATTATCACTTGTGAATGATGACCAGCTTATTAAGGCAAACAGCGCATGTTTTTGTTTGCGACTTTTTGAAATCAGAGTCGCACATATAAGTTTATATCACAACTAAAGTGGCCAAATAGCTTCTTAAAATAAAGCAGATTTTTTTTTGCAGTACAACAGTAATAATAATAAAAGCATTACATGCATAATCGCATTTGTGGTCACTTTTGAGAATGGTGTTTTCCTGCTAATGGAAGATTTGCGCTTACAGCCTACTGCCATAGTAGTTTATCTACATTTTAAGCTGTCGCATCCCACAACTGTCCCGGACTATGTTTGGGATATTTATTTATTGCACAGAATATAATAAGTCAACTGTTGTACTATGGGGGATAGTAGATTGACATAGGCTAGTACTCATCTTGTTGGCTGATGAGAAGTAAATGTGGACAGTTCTTCCAATATCTTCAATATGCGCCTCGGAATTGGATAAGGACGCGCGCAGTTGCATCCCTGATGTGTCCGTCTTCACTTGTAGCCTGTGAGAAAGACCCGATCACGTGACTGAGAGCCATGTGGGTGAGAGGTGCCTCGGCACGCAGCGGGGAGAAGGGAATTATATGTATTATATTCAGCCCAAGGGCACATCGGCCACTGGCCGCAAAAGGCATGGATTTTTTTAGGGGGATTATGTCCACACAAAGGGGATGCAGCCGGGAAATTCAAGGTATTAAGTGAGTCAGCCATCAAGATATCTTATTTATTTTTGTAGGTGTTTTCTTAAAACTGCCTTGTTGGTGTAACGGATCCCTCTAAAACTTTCATTGCGCACACCTGGCCCCTTTTCCCACTTTGGGGATTGTATTTGTATATAGGTGCCCTTTGGTTTCCATTGGGCGGTCGATTATTGTTACAATGTCCGTTGGTGCGTGTGAGTACCTGTGCTGTGTGTTTAGGCTTTCGTGCCCTTGTGGATTGGGCAGATGATTACGGGTCTCGTCCCGCGTGATAATCATTGTGCCCATGTGTTATTTATTCAAGGTACTCTTCCCTCTTTTGTTTTGGGTTTCTACCCTGTGTTTTGTTACGTGTTTGTTTGGTCTTCGTCCCCGTGCCTTTACACGGCACGCCGTAATGTGGGCTTAATAAAAACCCATATTACGCATTCCTGCGCCTGTCTCCCGAATCATTCATACCTACATGACAGTTGGTTAAGGGCTTGTAAGTAAGCATTTCACTGTAAGGTCTACCTACACCTGTTGTATTCGGCGCATGTGACGAACACAATTTGATTTGACTTGTCAACTTGCGAATGTGAGACGAAGCAGAGCTCACGCCTTTCATGCTACTTTTTTCAAATCATCATTAGAGTTGCATCATGCAGCCTTAGAATGTATTAAAAATCAAAACAGATAGCCCAGCATTTCTAAAGTTACATAAATAACTCTAAATGAAGCATATACAGTGCCTTGCGAAAGTATTCGGCCCCCTTGAACTTTGCGACCTTTTGCCACATTTCAGGCTTCAAACATAAAGATATAAAACTGTATTTTTTTGTGAAGAATCAACAACAAGTGGGACACAATCATGAAGTGGAACGACATTTATTGGATATTTCAAACTTTTTTAACAAATCAAAAACTGAAAAATTGGGCGTGCAAAATTATTCAGCCCCCTTAAGTTAATACTTTGTAGGGCCACCTTTTGCTGCGATTACAGCTGTAAGTCGCTTGGGGTATGTCTCTATCAGTTTTGCACATCGAGAGACTGACATTTTTTCCCATTCCTCCTTGCAAAACAGCTCGAGCTCAGTGAGGTTGGATGGAGAGCATTTGTGAACAGCAGTTTTCAGTTCTTTCCACAGATTCGCAATTGGATTCAGGTCTGGACTTTGACTTGGCCATTCTAACACCTGGATATGTTTATTTTTGAACCATTCCATTGTAGATTTTGCTTTATGTTTTGGATCATTGTCTTGTTGGAAGACAAATCTCCGTCCCAGTCTCAGGTCTTTTGCAGACTCCATCAGGTTTTCTTCCAGAATGGTCCTGTATTTGGCTCCATCCATCTTCCCATCAATTTTAACCATCTTCCCTGTCCCTGCTGAAGAAAAGCAGGCCCAAACCATGATGCTGCCACCACCATGTTTGACAGTGGGGATGGTGTGTTCAGCTGTGTTGCTTTTACGCCAAACATAACGTTTTGCATTGTTGCCAAAAAGTTACATTTTGGTTTCATCTGACCAGAGCACCTTCTTCCACATGTTTGGTGTGTCTCCCAGGTGGCTTGTGGCAAACTTTAAACAACACTTTTTATGGATATCTTTAAGAAATGGCTTTCTTCTTGCCAC
>NC_092155.1:29597501-29685001 GCF_045791955.1 Oncorhynchus clarkii lewisi | reverse complement strand
TACCTCCCTCACCAACTCCCTCCCTCCCCACCTCCCACCCCACCTCTTTCCGTACCTCCCTCCATACCTCCCTCACCATCTCCATCCCCACCTAAAAAAGGAGACGATTCAAGGAGGAAATTCAATTCAAGGTGGAGATTACCTTCCAATCTCCTGACAAAACCTATTATACAGTGTTCATCTTTTTGAATAGGTTTTATGACCACCTCCAATTTTCCTGCTCTTCTTTTATGTGATGTATTAATGTACTATAATCTAATTCATTTCTAGCGCTTATCGTCCTACTAACTTTTCACTTCCTGGTCTTTTCGACACATCCTGTGATTGTCCTTCCTGTTTTGTAGGTGTTTGAGGAAGAGCATCACATCCTGTACCTGGACCATGGAGGGGTCATTGTTGCCATCAAAGACACCTCCATCCCCCTCAAAATACTAAAGTAGGCTCATTTTACTGTCAAACTCCAATACTCACAACTCTCAATATACCAATATAGGAGCCACCAATGTGTCCACACAGTCTTTTGACCGTCCATCTATGACCTTCAAAACAACTGACCAGGACCAGGTCTCTCCTGTGGATCATATCTATATCAATAGATTTTATCTCAATGAAGCTGTAACCTTGATAAACGTTGAATGAAAAATAAATGATAGAAAGCACTCAGTAATGAGAATCCTTATCGCTGACCTTTATCAGCAGATGACCTTTGTCTCAACAGCCTCATCGGCATCAGAAAGGTCAACTTTATGCCCACTTCGCCCTCTAAATCCAAATCACTGCCTTGGGATTGGGCTGTAGTAGAAATCTTCAGGCAAGAGCGTAAGAGTGTTTTGAAAGGTTTTTGGGAGACATTGCCACAGTCAGTGTCTGTACTCTGTGTGCCCTTTATTTAGGTAGGTAAACTCTCTGAGAGAGAGAGACAGAAAGAGAAAGAGAGAGAAAGCACTCATCTGTGTTAGTCAAGAGCCCTCCAACAGCCCTAAAAGACCCTTCAACCAAAAAGACAACCCTCTGGGTTCACTGACACGAGTCCGAAATCCATGTCCTCAAATGAGACGTTTTTCTCCCCCTCTCAGAAGGGCACTTGAATTCGAGAGTTCAAGAAGCAGGCCCTCTGGGTTTCCAACACCGCTACATATGTACTGTAGATCACAGAGATTCACTTTCTGTTAGGGGCCCTTTGGAAAGCAAAAGGCCCCAGCTCAAGGATGCCCCTTGCCAATATTCTGACTTCACTGCACACACTTGTTCAAATAATGTTGGATAATGCCCAGCTTTGAATAACATCAATAGCAGCGGGGTTGTTTGGGGTGATGTACTCTCCCACCACCGCCATGTCGCTTTTAATCATATAAAAACGCAACATGCTCAGAGATGAGGTGGCAAAATAAATCAAAAATGGGCATACACATATTAAGGTTGTGTGAATGTACAAGTAAATCTACACTTATTTTCACGCAGTCATGTTTTGTTTATATTTATTAACTGCAGATTGGTGCTAGGAAAGGCTGTAGTGTACATTATAATTCCATCACAAATGCACAGTTGTGTGTTATTAATGCATTAGGCTGCACCAAAGGTTTATAAAAATGTGCACTTAGGATAAGTTATTCTCTCGACACGCTCTTAGTGTTAGAGAGGGAGAGAGAGACAGAGTGATTGAAGGGGGGGGGGGGGGGGGGGGGGGGACGTGGGAGAAGGAGAACGAGAAAGCAAAACTGAGACACACAACAACAAACCGTTCCCCCTAGCTAATTCTCCCTGTATACAGCGTTGGGATGTCTGTCTGCCTCTGATTCTCTCTGTATGTATTGTCTAATCCCTGTCTCTCTAGAGTCTCTCTGGTTTTACTGCTGGCTTGTTAGCACGTCCATCTGCATGCCATGCAGGCATAGGTCTGCTACTCAAATCCCACAGTGATTCCTTTCCAACACATAACCCCACTTACGTACGTAACCCTGTTGATCCCGGGGAGCCATACGCCACAGAGGGTTACGTTGAGTTAGAAGGTAGCTCTCCGTACCCCCGGTCCTCTCATTTCAAAGTCCTTCCGTCAAGTTAACAGCAGCCCGTAGGTCTGGTGGCGCGTTTGAAGACAGACCCACGGGGAAACCATCTTGGCAATGACGTGCGGTCTAGATGTTGACTCGAACAGGTCCTTAAATCAGGTGGCGGTTCAGTCCCGGTTGGAGGCGATCCTGTCTCTCACGACATGTGTGTCATGACGGCATTACACCCTCCTAGACACAAGCCGTACTAATATGAAGGGTATTTCCCCCCCCCCTGCCTCTTTCCAAGATGGCCAGTCTAGGAGAGTCTGTAGAACTCTGCAGTTTTATAAATGACAGCTTCCACCTGCGTCACGGGCACGGACTACACCTCCTACTCAGATGCCTGCGCCAATCTGGGCCTACCGTCACTTCGCAACTCGCAGGCAAATCTCTCTCTCTCGAGATCCTTCGCAAAAGATCACTTGTAGAAATCCGATCCCTGGCTACTGACATATCCTCCCACCCCAGCGATCGTCTGTGAGCCCCACACCGAACCCGCTCCTCAGCTATACTGGAACGGATCCACCGCAGTGCCATCCCAGCCACGGTTCGCCTACTGAACAGTTCACGATGATCACAATTTTTTTTTGGGGGGGGGTTGTTGCCCGTATCTGTCGTTTATTGTGTTTTAGTTTGCGTTGACATTATATTGAAAAGTAACTCGTATACACAATTCAGCATGTTGCTGCCGTTTGTACAACGTTCCGCTGGGGGGGGGGGGGGGGGGGGACTGCAAAAACAAAACGTTATCTCTCTCGCTCTCTCTAGTTAGGAGAAGTATTACCAATAAGAAAGCTCATGTGAATGCCTCTTCCAAGATGGCCGCCTGTTGAAAAGAACCCATAGACTTCCATAGAGCTGTTGTAATTGTGTCAATTGTTTTTTTTTTCTCCTTAGGTTCAGTATCGATGAGGGAAGGACGTGGATCATCCACAACTTCACCAGCACCTCGGTTTTCGTCGATGGACTTCTGAGCGAACCGGGAGATGAGACCCTGGTCATGACGTAAGTGTACCGTGGAATCTTCCAGAAATCCTCAATGAAGCTGTACATTTTGGGAAGGGAATGATGAGCTTTGTAGTATGGTAATAGGTCCTATTTCACGGGAACCTCTACTCCAAAGCTCTGCCATTGGTTCAATAGAACTCTCTCGATTTAGTAGCAAGTCATTGATTGGTTTCTTAACACTATTACTTCAACACTAAGGGATCTGATTGGCTGGAGCCTATTATTCAGATGAGACGGTCAGGCAATGATTCCCCCAGGAGAGTGAGAATTGATCCTGCAGTCTCAGTGACACCTCATGCTGCTTACCTCACAGTTCTACCCTGCTCTCCTGGCTCCTCTGCTCTCCAATAAGGGGCTTAGGAAGGAATATGGAGCAGCTGCCTCTCCAGTAGGGTTTTCTCATCTCCCCAATGCACTCTCCATTAGTTAAGGACACGGCCATTTCCCCTGTGATTTTCTGCTGCACTTCCTCTTAAGGGATTGATTAGCCTAGTGTTTTCTTCTGTACTTCTCACCTTTTACGTTGCTCACTACCTCGCGCTCTCTCTCTCTCTCTCTCTCTCTCTCTCTCTCTCTCTCTCTCTCTCTCTCTCTCTCTCTCTCTCTCTCTCTCTCTCTCTCTCCACCGCTCTCTCTCTCTCCCTCTCTCTCTCTACCGCTCTCTCTCTCTCTCTCTCTCTCCCTTCCACTCTCTCTCCATTTCTCTCCTTCTCTCCCTTAATCTAATCATCTTCAGTGAATTAGATGGAGTAAGTGTAGAGGCACATCAATTCAGAGTTTTTGGCCCCAGTGGGGAGATAAGTCCTGCGTTTCATTTTAGTGGAGGGGGGTGTCGTGAGAGGACAGAATCATGAGCCAACAGGACAACAATTTTCTCCTACGCCGAGTTGCGGCCATGAGTCTGATTTGGGTCGTCGCGGAAGACCGACACACACAGACACGCACACACACCCCACACACATAGGCACACACACACGCCATCTGCCTCCTGTGAGATACGGCGAGGAGTGAGACGAGTAGGGGACATCTGATGGCCAACCACGATTGCCCTGGTGTATTTTGCAGCGCTGGCTTCGATTTTTTGGATGGGGGAGGACTCTCGTCTCGTCTTTGAACAGTGACTTACTGTAGCACCAAGGACAGGCTGGAAGGGGGAGAGGCCTTTACACATACTAATGACAAGAGCCTTGGGAGGTCAAAACTGTGACTGGACACATTATTTTAAAGGACTTGCAACATATGTGATTCACGTGTTTGAGAGAGAAGGAGCGAGAGAGAGAGGGGGGGGGCAAAGGGAGAGAGAGAGAGAAAGAAAGAAAGAAAGAAAGAAAGAAAGAAAGAAAGAAAGAAAGAAAGAGAAAGAAAGAAAGAGAAAGAAAGAAAGAGAAAGAAAGAAAGGAGAAAAATATCAAGTTAGAGCAATAAGGAGCAGAAAAGTGACATATCAAATTGAGCTTTATTTACTCACATTTCAGACATGGAATGCAATGCAATTTGCTATACAGGAAAAAAACGAATGAATAGCAATGAAAATAAAAACTGAAATATTTACTACGCAACAAACATAAGATAAACAACAAAAGGATGACACACTGAGCAACTAAAAAGCACCCTGAGGAAAAACAAAGCTAAAAAGATGTGTTTTAAGATCTCTTTTAAATATGTCCACAGTTTCGGCCCCCCTCAGGTTCTCCGGCAGGTTATTTCAGAGGCTGGGTTTATAATAACTAAACGCTGCCTCTCCATGCCTCTTTGTCTTCAGCTTTGGGGATAGTTAAAAGGCCAGTGGCCCTGAGGGACCTTCTGGGTACATAACTTAACAGCAGGTCTGACAGATATTGGGGTGCAAAACCGTGGATTGATTTAAAAAAACAACGGAATGATCTAAAACTCACAGGCAGCCAGTACAGAGACCTTTAAACTGGTGTAATGTGTGCTCTTCATCTGGTCTGTGTCAGTACCCGCGCTGCAGCGTTCTGTGTGTTTTGCAAGTGACCAATGGGTTTCTTGGGTAGACCAGACAGGAGAGCATTACAGTAGTCAAGCCTGCTTGTAATAAAAGCATGGAATGAGTCTCTCGGTATCAGCCTGAGAGAGAAACGTCAGCATCTGAAGAACATTCAAAGGCAATGTTCCTCAGGTGGTACAAAGCTATTTTGGTCACACTCCTAATGTGCGATACGAAATGCGATACGAAATACGAATACGAAATACGAATTTGTTCAGAATCTAAAGTACGTTTTTTACTTGGTGTTTTGTCTATATTGACCTTGAATTAAAATGTGCGGCTAGATTCTCTCTGTGTGCTTTGGTTCCAACAATAAGTACCTCAGTCTTGATTTAGCTGGAGGAAGTTCCAACTATTTAAATCACTAATACAGTCTAATAATTTATCCAATGGAGCTAAAATCCTCTGGTGACACAGAAATGTAAAGTTGTGAAAATCAATGCTGTACTACCTGATAACGCTGCCAAGGGGTAAAATACGCTATATAAACTGAACAGTACCGGACCCAAAATGGAACCCTGTGGAGCACCACACGTGATATGTATTTTCCCTGAGTTATGTTCACCAAGGGTGACAAAAAAAACTCTTCACCGGTTAAATAGGTCCAAAACCAATTTAGAACTGGACCAGAGAGGCCAACCCACCTCTCCAGTCTGTCCAGAAGGACATCATGGTCAACAGTGTTGAATGCAACACTTAAATCTAAGATGTTTGGCATCTGTGTTGGCTCTAAGATCATTTTCCACTTTAAGGCTGTCTCTGTGCTGTGTGCTGTGGTGGGCACAAAAACCAGATTGGATATTTTTTTTTTAAATACAGCTGTCACTTCAAAAATGATTTAGCTGTTTGAACACCAATTTCTCCAGAATTTTTCCTGAGACCGGAAGGTTGGAGATTGGCCAAAAAATTGTTAAGATCTGAAGAATCGAGATTACTTTTCTAAAAAGGGGTTTCACCATAGCAGTTTTTAGTGCAATGGGAAAAGTGAGTGATTAAGAATAGCTTGTAATTCTTCAGATATGCAATTAAAAACTGTTTTGAAGAAGCATGTCTGCGTCAACCAGGGAAAATAAATCCATAGTGCCTTTGCGTGGTAGGCTAGGGCACATACCATCAAACTTCTCATCAGGTCTTGCTTGACTGATACCCAGCCTAATGTTGGTTATCTTACCTCTGAAAGATGCTGCAAACTCGTCACATTTAGATGTGGAGGAAAGTTCACATAGGTTTGCAGGGGTAGGATTTATCAGGCCATCAATGGTCGAGGAGAGCGCTCTCGAAGGATTCTGATGAACAGTGATCAAGATCAAATGAGCTCATCTGGCATTTCTGATGGCCTTGTTATATATGCCAAGTTGCTCTCTCGTAATATCATAATGGACCTGCAACTTTGACTTCCTCCACTTCCACTCTGCCATTCTGCAATTTCTCTTTAATTGATTAGTTTCCTCACTCATCCAATGGGCTCTCTGTTTGGATGTGGCCCTTTTCAACCTTACTGGAGCTATGGCATCAATGGTTGCCCTTCATTTGCAATTAAAGTTATGAACTAAACCCTCACACGGGGTAGGCAGAATAGGTGGTGGAGTATCGTTCATACACTCAATAAAATCTCTGTCAATTTCAGATTTGAAATAGCGTTTCTTAATCATGTGTTCAGTATTACCCTGTTCTACGGGCAACAAGGTAGTAAAAAAATCCCACAGTGATGATCAGATAAAGCAGCGTCAACAATAGAGGATATGTCAATAGAAAGCCCCTCTGTAATAACCAGGTCCAGAGTATGGCTGCGGTTATGGGTGGACCCAGTAGAAAGCCCCTCGGTAATAACCAGGTCCAGAGTATGGGTTATGGGTGGACCCAGTAGAAAGCCCCTCGGTAATAACCAGGTCCAGAGTATGGGTTATGGGTGGACCCAGTAGAAAGCCCCTCGGTAATAACCAGGTCCAGAGTATGGCTGCGGTTATGGGTGGACCCAGTAGAAAGCCCCTCGGTAATAACCAGGTCCAGAGTATGGGTTATGGGTGGACCCAGTAGAAAGCCCCTCGGTAATAACCAGGTCCAGAGTATGGGTTATGGGTGGACCCAGTAGAAAGCCCCTCGGTAATAACCAGGTCCAGAGTATGGGTTATGGGTGGACCCAGTAGAAAGCCCCTCTGTAATAACCAGGTCCAGAGTATGGGTTATGGGTGGACCCAGTAGAAAGCCCCTCGGTAATAACCAGGTCCAGAGTATGGCTGCGGTTATGGGTGGACCCAGTAGAAAGCCCCTCGGTAATAACCAGGTCCAGAGTATGGGTTATGGGTGGACCCAGTAGAAAGCCCATTGGTAATAACCAGGTCCAGAGCATGGGTTATGGGTGGACCCAGTAGAAAGCCCCATGGTAATAACCAGGTCCAGAGTATGGGTTATGGGTGGACCCAGTAGAAAGCCCCTCGGTAATAACCAGGTCCAGAGTATGGCTGCGGTTATGGGTGGACCCAGTAGAAAGCCCCATGGTAATAACCAGGTCCAGAGTATGGGTTATGGGTGGACCCAGTAGAAAGCCCCTTGGTAATAACCAGGTCCAGAGTATGGCTGCGGTTATGGGTGGACCCAGTAGAAAGCCCCTTGGTAATAACCAGGTCCAGAGTATGGCTGCGGTTATGGGTGGACCCAGTAGAAAGCCCCTCGGTAATAACCAGGTCCAGAGTATGGCTGCGGTTATGGGTGGACCCAGTAGAAAGCCCCTTGGTAATAACCAGGTCCAGAGTATGGCTGCGGTTATGCGTGGGCCCAGTAACATGTTGGATAAAGTACATAGATCTCAAAAGATTCATAAATATTCAATGGCCTTGTAGTCAGTCTCTTTGTCAACATGAATATTAAAATCACCCAACACAATGATTTTATCATAGTTCTCAAGGACAATAAATAATAGTTCAGATGATACAGTAAAGAAAGTGGGGCAGTGCTTTGGTGGCCTATACAGGGTTATGGCCAGCACTGGTGGGTAACATTTAAACAGTATAGCATGATGCTCAAAAGAGCCAAAGTCGCCAAACAAAATGTCCTTACATCTGAAAGCATTGGTAAAAATAGAGGCTGTCCCCCCCACCCTTTTTCCCTTTTCCGATAGAGGATGAAAACTTGTAATCTGGGAGGAGGTTTCAATAAGAGTGGCAGTACAGTCTGATGACAGCCATGTTTCAGTGAGAAACATGCAATCAACTTTGAGCTCAGTAATGAGGTCATTCACGAGAAAGGTTTTACTTGTGATTGCTTTAACATTTAAAAGCGCCATATTCAATAGAAATATAATCATGGATAAAGAGAGATTGGGAGTGAGAGAGGGGGATAAAACAACAGCATCTGTGATCAAGATATGAGTTCACAGTTGCAGCCTATTGAATGGGGGGAATTGTTACATACGTAACGGAACAGATGTCAGGGCTGCTGACATGTTTTCCCATCAATCTGTTCCCAAAAGAACATGCTCTCACTGACAGTCTAAGAAAAATAAGTGCTCAAATTGGTACATTTTAATACATAAGTGAAAAAAAATGTACTTCCTCATTTTTTTTCATAGTGATATATCACCATCTAGTGGACATATACAATAACACATATCATACAATACTCTTCTGAATGCTTTTGAGTCCCTTAAAAGAGACCATTTAGGACAATCTTTTGTGCAGGGCAGTCAATGGCTTTTTAGGCCATCATAATAGAAGGGACATCTGTGTCTTTGATGTACAAAGTATGGACTATAGAAAGGTCCAGGAGCACTCAAGTGGATACCTGCTCATTAGGGAAGTGTGGATAAGTAGAGAGCACAGACATGTCACGACACTACTGTCCGACTGCTCTGTTCCCAAAAGAGGGGATTGGTTCAACCATGTCACATGACCAGGGACCAGAGTATATGGTTCAGGAGTCACACCTCATTGGGTGGAGCTGGATGGCTACGTTTAGGCATGCATCCAAATTCTGCTTTTTTTTTTTACACATTTTTCTTTTGATCAATCAGATCAGATCTGATGTGAAAATGTCTGATGTGATTGGTCAAAAATACTTAAATGAGTGTTTTTTTTTTTTAGAATTGGGTTGCCTGTCTAAACGCGGCCTATGAGGATAAATGTGGAAATGGTTGGATGTACGGGCGGGTGGAAGGGTGGGCAGACGGATGAGTGCAGAACAGACAGGGCAGACAGTCAGACCGACCGAGGGTGGTGCAGACGGCCCAGTGAATCACTGGGGGTGAGCTCCCAGTCATCCAGGAAGCACTTGTCAGGAGTGTCTGAGACTCCAACCACCTGAGACATGGAGAACCTCTGCTCTCAATGCTCCCATCCAGGCAGACGGTACCGGTGCATCAAGGCTTAGACCAACAGACTCCTGAACAGTTTCAACCCCCTGGCCATAAGACTAGGGGTTGGCTAACAACTACTTCTCCCCTCACACCTACGCTATGATTATTGATTGGATTTATTACTACCACTACGCTGCTGTTCATTGATTATTGATTGCCAATACAATTAGTACCTATCTATTTTATTGTGCTGCTAGTCACTAATTCTCCTCTTTACATGTATACAGTATATTATCACTAGTATATAACGATAAGTACTTATATGTTCCTGCTTCCACTCACTTACCAGCCCTGTTTACATGTAAACATGTTTACATGTAAACTTTTTCAGGACCCTGTCTTTCAAAGACAATTCGTAAAAATCAAAATAACTTCACAGATCTTCATTGTAAAGGGTTTCAACACTGTTTCCCATGCTTGTTCAATGAACCATAAACAATTAATGAACATGCACCTGTGGAATGGTCGTTAAGACATTAACCGCTTACAGACGGTAGGCAATTAAGATCACAGTTATGAAAACGTAGGACACTAAAGAGGCCTTTCTACTGACTCTGCTCATCTGCGTGAATGTGCCTTAGTCTGGCTGCAAGGAGGCATGAGGACTGCAGATGTGGCCAGGGCAATAAATTGCAATGTCCGTACTGTGAGACGCCTAAGACAGCGCTATAGGGAGACAGGACAGACAGCTGATCACGTGTAACAACACCTGCACAGGATCGGTACATCCGAAAATCACACCTGCGGGACAGGTACAGGATGGCAACAACTTCCCGAGTTACACCAGGAACACACAATCCCTCCATCAGTGCTCAGACTGTCCGTAATAGGCTGAGAGATGCTGGACTGAGGGCTTGTAGGCTTGTTGTAAAGGCAGGTCGTCACCAGACATCACTGGCAACAACATCACCTATGGGCACAAACCCACCGTCGCTGGAACAGACAGGACTGGAAAAAGGTGCTCTTCACTGAGAAGTCGCGGTTTTGTCTCACCAGGGTTGATGGTCGGAATTGCGTTTATTGTCGAAGGAATGAGCGTTACACCAAGGCCTGTACTCTGGAATGGGATCGATTTGGAGGTGGAGGGTCTGTCATGGTCTGGGGCGATGTGTCACTGCACCATCGGATTGAGCTTGTTGTCATTGCAGGCAATCTCAACGCTGTGCATTACAGGGAAGACATCCTCCTCCCTCATGTGGTACCCTTCCTGCAGGCTCCTCCTGACATGACTTTCCAGCATGACAATGCCAGCAGCCATACTGCTCGTTCTGTGCATGATTTCCTGCAAGACAGGAATATCCGTGTTCTGCCATGGTCAGCGAAGAGCCCAGATCTCAATCTCATTGAGCATGTCTGGACCTGTTTGATCGGAGGGTGAGGGCTTGGGCCATTCCCCCCAGAAACGTCCGGGAACTTGCAGGTGCCTTGGTGGAAGAGTGGGGTAACATCTCACAGCAAGTACTGGTAAATCTGGTGCAGTCCATGAAGAGGAGATGCACTGCAGTACTTAATGCAGCTGGTGGCCACACCAGATACTGACTGTTACTTTTGATTTTGACCCCCCCCCCCCTTTGTTCAGGGACACATTTTTCAAGTTCAAGTCACAGGTCTGTGGAACCTGTTCAGTTTATGTTTTAGTTGTTGAATCTTGTTCATGCAAAAATTTACACATGTGAAGTTTGCTGAAAATAAACGCAGTTGACAGTGAGAGGACGTTTCTTTTTTTGCTGAGTTTATATCCACCTATCACGCTTACACTGACACTCTTGCACACTCACTCACGCACACTAACACCTACACTTACTGTACATGCACACACCGACCCACCACTCATGCTGCTGCCACATTGTTTACTATTATTATTATTATTTATCCTGCTACCAGTCACTTTCTCCTAAACCCGCCTATGTACATATCTACCTTAAATACTTTAGTATCCCTGCACACTATATTAGCACTGGCATTAGGTATTAGTACTGATCCTGTATATAGCTTCCTATCTTATTTCTAATTTCTCATGTTTTCTTTATTATATTTATAATCTACCGGTCAAAAGTTTTAGAACACCTACTCATTCAAGGTTTTTTCTTTATTTTTATTGCAGAATGAAGAAAACTATGAAATGACACAAGAGGAATCATGTAGTAACCAAAAAAAGTGTTAAACAAATTAAAATAATTTTATATTTGATATTCTTCAAATAGCCACCCCTTGCCTTGTTGATAGCTTTGCACACTCTTGGCATTCTCTCAACCAGCTTCACCTGGAATGTTTTTTCAACCGTTTTGAAGGAGTTCGCACATATGCTGAGCACTTGTTGGCTGCTTTTCCTTCCCTCTGCAGTCCGACTCATCCCAAACCATCTCAATTTGGTTGAGGTCGGGGGATTGTGTAGGCCAGGTCATCTGAATAAATCACAGACAGTGTCACCCGCAAAGCACCCCCACACCATAACACCTCATCCTCCATGCTTTACGGTGGGAAATACACATGCAGAGATCATCCGTTCACCCACAAAGACACTGCGGTTGCAACCAAAAATCTCCAATTTGGACTACAGACCAAAGGACAAATTTCCACCGGTCTAATGTCCATTACTCGTGTTTCTTGGCCCAAGCACGTCTCTTCTTATTGGTGCCCTTTAGTAGTGGTTTCTTTGTGTAACAATGCACGCTGACAGTCAGGAAGCATGTTCAGGGAGTGAATACATTTAATTAATAAATGAACAAAACAAACACAAGCAGCGCACCGACATGAAACAGCGACAATGACGACTGAGAAGACACCAAAGGGAGTGACATGTAAAGGGCAGGTAATCAACGAGGTGATGGAGTCCAGGTGAGTGTCATTATGCGCGTAACGCTGGTGAGAGGTTGCGCCCTAACAAGCAGCCTGGTGACCTAGAGGGAGCACACGTGACAGTACGCCATCCCCGATGTGCGGCACTAGCCGCAGGACGCTGACCAAAATAGGAGCGGACCGGTCACCTCTGCTAAGGCGCGGGAGCCTGTCGATCCGGCTGAGGTGTGGGAGCATGACGACCTTGAGCACCAGAGAGAGAGCATACGTGACAGTACACCCTCCCCGGCGCGTTCAGCTCCAGCCGCAGGATGCCAACCACAGGGACGATCCCGGGGATCCAGAGTGGACCGGTCGCCTCCGCAGAAACCTGACGAACCGGCTGAGGAGTGAGAGCCTGATGTGTCGGCTGAGACCTCCCGGTTGCCTCGGTTGAGGCACGAGAACCTGTTCACCCAGCTTAGGCATGGAAGCGTAATGAACCCGTTGTGGTATGGGAGCCTACAAACCGGCTGAGGCTTCCCAGGTAGCTCCTCTCCAAACACCGGACCCAACATCACCCCCAACACACACAAAAAAACACTCCCTGATGCTTCCCTTTGTTGATTCGTCATTCTGTAACGATGTACGTCGAGAGTCAGGAAGCATGTTCAGGGAGTGAATACATTTAATTAATAAATTAACAAAACAAACACAAACAGCGCACCGACATGAAACAGCAACGACTTGGGAAGAAACCAAAGGGAGAGACATATAAAGGGCAGGTAATCAAGGAGGTGATGGTATACGCCCTAACGAGCAGCCAGGTGACCTAGAGGCCCGGAGAGGGAGCACACGTGACACTTTGCAGCAATTGAGGGCCGGATTCCCACAGTCTCCTCTGAACAGTTGATGTTGAGATGTGTCTGTTACTTGAACTCTGTGAAGCATTTATTTGGGCTGCAATTTCTGAGGCTGGTAACTCTAATGAACTTGTCCTCTGTCTTCCTTTCCTGTGGCAGTCCGAATGAGAGCCAGTTTCATCATAGCGCTTGATGGTTTTTGCGACTGCACTTGAAGAAACTTTCAAAGTTCTAGAAATGTTCCGTATTGACTGACCTTTATGTCTTAAAGTAATGATGGACTGTTGTTTCTCTTTGCTTATTATTGTGCAAAGCTGTCGTCAAGGCAAAGGGTGGCTATTTGAAGAATATAAAATATAAATATATTTAGATTTGTTTAACACTTTTTTGGTTACTACATGATTCCATACAGTATGTGTTATTTCATAGTTCTTATGTCTTCACTATTATTCTACAATGTGGAAAATAGTAAAAATAAAGAAAAACCCTTGAATGAGTAGTTGTGTCCAAACTTGTGACTGGTACTGTATATATATTTATATTTATTTATATATCATTATTATTTATATTTATTTGTTATACTATTTTGATATTGATTACTGCACTTCACTGTGCATGTGACAATATAAATGTATCTCTCTCCCTCTTATATCTCTCTGCAGGGTGTTTGGTCACATCAGTTACCGGTCTGACTGGGAGCTTGTCAAGGTGGACTTCAGACAGTCATTCCCCAGACAGTGTACTGAGGCCGACTACGACTCCTGGAAACTCACTGACCTGAAGGTACCCAACACACACACACACACATTCCCATGTCTTTGTAAATATCTTGCGTTTATCCTACACTTTTACAATCAGCTAATGTATACTTTTGGCCCGCATCAGGGAGAGAAGTGCATCATGGGTCAGGAGAGGAGTTTTAGGAAGAGGAAGGACACCGCATTCTGCATCAAGGGGAAGAGCTACACCTCCGCCCTCACTACCAAGACCTGCCAGTGCTCCGAGACAGACTTCAACTGGTGAGACACCACAGCAAAACCAGAACACTCTAATGCAATAGAATATACTTCAGATAAAGACTTAATAAATACATGATAAGGGTCACTGTCAGGGTTAGGGTTTGATTGCTTTTGTCTTCAGGAGATGGATTGAAAATCCAGTACAAGCATTTTCAATGAGGATCCTCTTTAATCTAAAACACTGTTATTGATAAGATGATAAGAATGACATTGACCCTAAAGCTTGATTGATTCACAACAAACAGAATCAATCAATGCTGTGTGTCGACTCTAGGCGATTGATATTGATCCTATTATGTGAAGCCTGTTGGCGTCTTTGTTGTTGGTGTCTATCGATCATTGAGGTCATGAATTGTATTTGCTCTTTGACCTTTGTCTGCACCCCCAGATGGAGCTTACCCTTAGGCACTGTTCTAGAATATTTCCCCCTCTTCCAATCCTAACCTTAACCATTAGTGGGAGAAACACAAGAATATATCGTAGATCAGTGCCTCGGGGGTAACGTTCTCCTCTTTCTCTGTGTGTTTAGTGACTATGGGTTTGAGCGTGCCCAGAGCCTGAGGACCGAGGGAGATAGATGCTTTGCTGACTTCTGGCATGACCCAGACTCGCCACCTGACGACTGCCATCTGGGACATGACTTCGAGTCCAGCACGGGGTGAGGGTTAATAGAATGCACAAAACACAAACACACATATACACACACACAAACACGCACATGCTGCCTCTCACCACTCTCCCTCTCCCTACCTCATCTCATTAAAAAAGGCATCATTATTCTTTTAGTACTCTAGTCTCTATGCCTTACCAAAACTACACCTGACCCATCACAAGTCCCCCTGTTTTCTGACATTGGTACGGCCTTGTGCTGTGTTTCAGGTACAGGAAGGTTGTGTCCAACATGTGTGAGGGGGGAGTGAACAAGCAGCAGAGCGCCAAGCAACACACCTGTCCTCTGCTGCCTCCCAGAGGCCTCCAGCTGGGTATAAAGGGGCAGATACTGGCTGTGGCGCCTGGTGATGACATCACCTTCATCGTCCACCAGGAACAGGTACGGATTACTTAAGTCGGAGTTTAGAGCAGCGTAGGCAGTCTCAAAAAACCATGGGGGTGCGGTAGTTGTGTGTGGCTGTTCAGAGTAAATGTGTGTGTTTTTGTGTCTTTGCCTGTGTGATTGTGATAATAGCTAGCTAAGAAATAACCCCTGTTTTCCGAATGCAAGTTCAAGACGACTCACGTACGACTCCTATGAGGCAGAAGTTATAACTGCAACCTACCAAATACACTTGTTGAAATAGAGCAGTGTCAAACTCATTCCATAGAGGGCCTAATGTCAGCAAGGGGGGTTATACTACAAAGCAAGCTAGTCCTACTCAGGTTTTTCTAAAGCTCACCAGCTTCAGTTAGCTCCACATTCCAGCTCCGGCTTCAATCCAAACTACAAGGGTGAATATTGCTTGTCCGCCTCCCGCTAACTCGATCAGGCTTGTAACTGCGCTTGCATGTCGCACGAGGGTAGTTAATCGCCAAACTCTTCATTGAGACAATGCTGAAACATCAATCCATGCGCAAGTCAGTGCCATTTTTTGTTGTTGTATTTGTGCTGAAATCAAAATGAAAGAAAAAGTTATCTTGCAAATTCATCAGGATATTGTGTGAAATAGACTTTTAGTGCTGTCTTTATTTTATGACTTTGGTGTGGTTATTAAAAAACATTTGGTAATGACAAATGCATTTCAAACCTCACACACAGCCAAACTTTTTTGTGACTTAATCAAATAATTTGTTCGATAGGTGTGGGAAAAAAAGGTACTCGTGCATTAATAATTCATTTTAAAACCATGGCATGTCCTTAAATGAATTAAGTACTGACACTGTTCTTAGTTTATGTTGTAATGTTTTGCATGTGTATTTATTCATGATCACAGCCATTATGTTTTAGTTCGTAAATCTCATAGGTGCAGATGATATTGTGGTTGATTTAAGACTTCTTAGGGCTAGGCCCCTTTTTTCTCCACTTCCTGTGAATGACGTGCCCAAAGTAAACTGCCTGTAGCTCAGGCCCCGAAGCCAAGATATGCATAGAATTGGTACCATTGGAAAGAAAACACTTTGAAGTTTGTAGAAATGTTAAAATAATGTAGGATTATATAACACAATAGATATGGTAGGAGAAAATGCAAAGAAAAAAACAACCAGAATCTTTTCTTTTTGAGAGAGAGACCATCCTCTTAGAAATGCAAGAGTAAGGTCATATTGACAATTTGCTCTCTGGATGCAATTCCTATGGCTTCCACTGTGTGTCATCAGTCTGTGTTCAAGGTTTCAGGCTTGTAACTTTCAAAAATAATAAGAAAGTCTTAGCAGAAGGACACAGTCTTGGAAATGTGTGTTGGCGCGCGCAAAGGAGACATTACGCACCTGCTAAAATCGGTTTCCTATTGAACATACTTCTTTCCGTAATAAATATTATAGTTTGGTTACATTTTAGGGTATCTGAGGAGTAAATAGAAACGTATTTTGACTTGTTGAAGCAAAGTTTAGGGGTAGATTTTTGGATTCCTTTCTCTGGATTACTGAAATTACTCAAATTGATGCGCCAACTAAACAGACTTTTAGGGATATAAAGAAGGATTTTATCTAACAAAACAACACTACATGTTGTAGCTGGGACCGTTTGGATGACAAATCAGAGGAAGATTTTCAAAAAGTAAGTGAATATATAATCGTTATTTGTGAATGTATGAAATCTGTGCCGGTGGAAAAATATTTTGGTGTGGGGCGCCATCCTCAAACAATCACATGGCATGTTTTCGCTGTAATAGCTACTGTAAATCGGATAGTGAGATTAGATTAACAAGAGTTTAAGCTTTCAGACGATATAAGACACATGTATGTACCTAAATGTTTAAAATCCATAATATTAATAACATTTTTATTGAGTTGTCTTCCTCAAATGAAGTGGATGATGAAGCAATCTTTTTTGCGAGAGGGAGGGAATCAGATTTCATTGGTCCTCAACTCGCAGCTCAGACACTCAATTCAGGTTAACTCTGAGTTGGCCTGCACTGGAGCAGGTTAAGTCTGAAGGGTTCGTTGCCATAGAAATGTTCCTGGCTAGAAGGTGAGGCACTCTCATGGTACTGGTTATCTCAACTTGAACTCAAAGTTGACCAAAGTTACTTCGCTATTACCTCAAACTACATTCGTAGTATATATATTTAAATTAAGGCCTCGACAACCAGGTGAAGGGAGTTCCTTACTAGTCAGTGACCTTAATTCATCAATCAAGTCCAGCAAAAACATGCAGACGCTCGGCCCTCCGTGGAATGAGCATTCGTTTTTATCCCATTTATCAGCCCAATTCAGTGAAGTTCTCCTCCTGTACCTCCTCCCTCACTCAGGGTGACACCAGCAACACTAAATACCAGGTGGATCTGGGTGACGGGGTGAGGGCCATCTACCAGAACCTGACGGTGACAGACGAGCCCATCCAGCACCGCTACGAACAGCTGGGGGTCTACCGTGTCACTGTCAAGGCCGAGAACATGGCCGGACACGACCAAGCCACCATGTACATCCAGGTCACAGCCCCTCTACAGGAAGTTCACCTGGAAGTAGTTCCCATTGCCGGGGTTAACCAGGAAGTCAACCTGACAGCTGTGGTGCTTCCTTCAGAGGCCAACCTGACTGTCTTCTACTGGTGGATAGGAAACAACCTACAGGTAATGTATACTGACCAGAGGAGGCTGGTGGGATGAGCTCATTGTAATGACTGGAATGGAATAATCAAACCCATCAAACGCATGGAAGCCACATGTTTGACTCCGTTCCATCAATCCAACCCAGCCATTATCGTGAGCCCTTCCTCCTATAGCTCCTCCCACCAGCTTCCTCTGACACTGACACACACGCACAAACACACAGGCACAACCTACTGTTAATTCATACTGACACACACACAACCCACAGGTAATACACTTTAAATGCAGATTTATGGAAACTAATGTTCAAAAGGTGATCTGAGCCATATGCAACCACTGTCTTTTTGTGATGCTAACAGTGCTAAAGCTAATGTTGAGAGTTTATAAATGATTTGTGGAAATGATGAATGAATACATTCACTGTGTGTCTCCATGCAGCCCAAGCTGTCCCTGGAGAATAGTCTGATAACGCGGTTCCCTGCGGAAGGAGAGGTGTCTGTCACTGTCCAGGCCTCTAATGGACGCTCCATGGTGCAGGACACCAAGACAGTCCGCATCTACAGTAAGAGAGAGGGGACATTGCAGTGCTGATGAGTACTTATATATGACGTTATTTGTGTGCTGTACATCAACTATTTATGATGTTATGGTATGAGGCAATAGTTTTATTCTAGATGATATAGCTCTAGTTGTTTGGTTGTGTCTCTGTGTCTCTCCATGACCTCATGTGTTGCTGTTGTGTAACTGTGTCCCTGGTGTTTTCCATGACCTCATGTGTTGCTGTTGTGTAACTGTGTCCCTGGTGTTTTCCATGACCTCATGTGTTGCCGTTGTGTAACTGTGTCACGGATAATGATGTCATCTTAACAAATCTAGATTAGTTTAATTTATTCATGAGAGAATGCTAACTGAGCAGAACGGTACTGTATTATCTTACCCCTAGAGACCTGATGGTACAGAATAAACATACTGCAGAAGAAGTGAATGTAGGATTGTGAGGAACTGTTGACTTATTCTAAATCATCTTGACGATAGAAATGGATAGGGTATAATTAAAATCGAGATTTTTTTTGTTAATCTGAATGCCGTAACCCAAAATGGCTGCCGACTTCCTGTGTGTTCTGTCCAATCCCAGACCTTTTCCAGGTCATCCCTCTGGCCTTCAGCAGTAACCTGGACCTCCTCAACCCCAACATTCCAGAGTGGAGGGAGGACGTGGGTCAGGTAGTCACCAGGATTCTGGCCAAGGTGGGTCTACTGTACTCACCTCATACATGACCTGATGCTATAACATAACAGGGCCAGTCTATTCCTTAGGATACATAATGATAGCATTTGCATTGGCCTCAATATGTTTTGGTTGAATTATTCTATTTGATATAGACATGACAGGCACGTTCAGTATAGTTATGAAATGGGAGAAAACATTTGGCGATGGAGGGACTACCTGAATCAAAAACAAAATGCTCATGTTGTAGAAACATGGGATACATGTCCCATAAGTTGAAGATGTCGTTTCTGACCATGACCTTTGACCCCCAGGTCACAGGTGTCCCCCAGGAGTCCCTGGTAACCATGGTGAAGCCGGGCCTGCCCACCACTGCCGAGCTGTACATTCTCCCACCAGAGAGCAAGCCTGCTAAGAGGAGTGTATTTGTGGATAAGGTACACTATCAAACAGAGACACACTACCTAACTCATTGGCATTGTTGGACTCATTCATATTGGTAGAAATTGAATTGTGTGAATGTTATGGTTGTGTTTTACATTTTTTCCACAGCGTATCCCTGCCATTAAGCAGGCCTTCAATGAGAACAACGTTAGCTTCATCGTACGAGGAGGTCTACAGGTGTTGGTGACCTTAGCTGATCCTAACGCAGGTAACCATTCCCATTACTGTAACCATGTCCTTGTGATGTTGTAAATATGATTTTATAATAGATATGTTCTCCAATATTATTTGGTGTAATGTTGACTTTGAATCGATAATTTAGTTTTTCATCAATCTATTTCAAAGGACTAGTAGCTAATGACTCGTCCCCGAGAGCGACGGAGATCGGTGCGTTAGTCGCCCCCACACAATCTTGTATTAGCTTTCCTTCCTGCTTTCTCAAAACGAGTCTATTTCCTTTTAGATCTCCTCAAATCTGATTGGGCTTCTGTTTTTGTTACCTTCTCTCTGCTCTGCTTTCAGTGTTATTTCCCTAATTTCTTACCTACTAAATTGCTAAACTGTTAGATACACTACATGACCAAAAGTATGTGGACACCTGCACAACAAACATTTCATCTCATAAGCCGCCTCCAATGTCATTTTAGAGAATTTGGCAGTACGTCAACCGAACCTCACAACTTCAGACCGCGTGTGTGGCATCGTATGGGCGAGCGGTTTGCTGATGTCAACGTTGTGAACAGAGTGCCCCATGATGGCGGTGGGGTTATGGTATGGACAGGCATAAGCTACTCACAACGAACACAATTGTATTTTTATCAATGGCACTTTGAATGCACAGAGACGCCGTGACGAGATCCTGAGACCAATTGTTATCAAGGCTCAGGCTAAGACCCAGATGCAGACACAGGAGGCGGATAGCCATAATTTGCAAATTAATTAATTAAAAATCCTACAATGTGATTTTCTGGATTTTTTTCCTCATTTTGTCTGTCATAGTTGAAGTGTACCTATGATGAAAATTACATGCCTCTCTCATCTTTTTAAGTGGGAGAACTTGCACAATTGGTGGCTGACTAAGTACTTTTTTGCCCCACTGTATTTACATATATTTTCATTAATCATTACAGTTTTGTTTCATTCATGTGACTGACCAATAGCGGCTCATAACATGTGACAGACCAATAGCTCACGAGGCTTCTTCGCTCCAAGCTAAGACCTTGAAACAGAGATATATTTTGTTCGTTCTCAAAACAAGGTCTGGGCATTCTGCCAAATGGCAGCTACTGATTTGTACTGTCAGCCACTTGCATGAATACAGAAATTGGTTTATAGAACAGCACATGAGTAGAACATAGAAATGAGTTATAAGAAAAGCACAAACATTTAAATTCCATTACATCCATCCTCTTGTCACTTGTGTGATAATGATCATTACATTTTAATGTAAGCATTTAGATTTGAGCTTTAATATCAAAATATTCTATACTCCTATTAAAGTAAGGGAAATCAACACAGGGAGAGAAAAAACAGACACTTCCTAATTTCAAACCCTTCATTCTGGGTTGTACAATCCACTTAGCATGGTAATACTATAATCATAATACAGGTTATACTTTATTAATGGAAGTTAGTATCAAAAATACACACATACCAAGAGATGTGTAGATTCATAGGTGAATAAATCTCTCAATGTTAACCATTGTTTCAATATTTCTTACCACAATCGGGTTGCATTGACAAATGTTTTTAACTAACTGTCCCTGGGACATCAACCTAGTCAACATATAAAACCCAGTTGTCTAGCAATGCTGTTAAGACCTTCAAAAGGTTGGTGCTTGCTCATCAGCTCATTGATGACATGATGTGAACAGGTTAAGGGTATAGATGGCCTTACCCTCAACTTGTTAAAAGAAAACAACCTTCAATCAGTACTCATCCTCTGTATCTACAGGGGGAAATGGGAGCAGAGGAGCTCATTAGAGAGGAGGAGGAGGAGCTCATTAGTTTCACCATCTTCTGGAGGAGCAGAAAACATGATTGCTGCTGAAATCTTGTCAGCCAGAGAGACACAGATTGCCTTACAGCATTTTAATAACATTTCACAGGAAAGAGAACACATGTTATAACAGTTTCACACCAACCTTGCCAAGAATGAGATTGGGGCATGGTTAGCCCAAGCTACAATCTTGTGGCTCTCCTCACATTTTAACCCAAATGTAGAATTGCAGTCCTTAGTGCTTCACGTTGGTTCGATCACTTTAATTTAAGACCCTCAACTTAGCACACACCGACACTCGCAGAATGTACTTTTACATTGACATTATTTTTCTAGCATGAACTTTTCTCATCATTTGATGTAATGACAGATTGGTATCTCAATGCATACTTGGTCTAAATTACAATCAATGTCGCAGGGTGCAGACCTCCACAATCAACCTAATACCCCAAAATAAACCATTTTGGATAAGCCTAAATGAATTACGTGAATGACCCTTGATAATGTCGCTCACCTTTACAATCCATTATGTCTTTGTCCATTTTCCTACCGGTACACCAGCAGCATGAGAGAAGTTTGGACTGGATCTCTCTCCATGCTCACTGCACATGGACCCATGTCACACTACTGAGAGAAAAGGCAGTTGATAGCTTCTGGATGCTGTGTACAGGTTACTGGCTCGGACTCAGGTCTCACGGTAGAAGTGGTACTGAACCATTTTCACAATTTTCAGCCGGTTAGAGGGGGTGTGGAGGTTCACAACTGCTCACAACTGCTCAACAGTACACAGCATCCAGAAGCTACAGAGGGTAGTGCTTATGGCCCAGTACATCACTGGGGCCAAGCTTCCTACCATCCAGTACCTATATACCATGTGGTGTCAGAGGAAGGCTCCAGTCACCCAAGTCCCAAGTCATAGACTGTTCTCTCTGCTACCGCAAGGCAAGCAGTACCGGAGCGCCAAGTCTAGGACCAAAAGGCTCCTTAATAGCTTCTACACCCAAGCCATAATTGCTTAACAATTAATCAGATGGCCACCCAGACTATTTACATTGACACATCCCCCCCCCCTCCCTTTGTTTTTACACTGCTGCTACTCGCTGTTTATTATCTATGCAGTGTCACTTTACCCCTACCTACATGTACAAAATAACTTGACTAACCTGTACTTCCGCACATTTACTCGGTACTGGTACACCCTGTATACTTTCCTGTTTTATTGTGTTACTTTTTTATTTGACTATTTTTTCTTTAGTTTATTTAGTAAATATTTTCTTAACTCTTTCTTGAACTGCATTTTTGGTTATGGGATCGTAAGTAAGTATTTCACGGTAAGGTTGTATTCGGAGCATGTGACAAATACTATTTTATTTGTATACGGAGGTTGCGGGGCAACAGAAGACAAACAGCAGAGGGGCTAAGGATTTTAGAGATGGGGAAAGGGCCGATGAAATGGGGGGAAAGTTTACGGGACTCCACCTGGAGGGGCAGGTCCTGAGTGGAAAGCCATGCCTTCTGCCTGAGCCGATAGCGGGGAGCAGGGGTCCAGCGGCAATCCGCCTGTCGTCGATACCTGGATGTGGTCTTCAGAAGAGCGGCCCGGGCTTTCTTCTAGGTACGGAGACAGCGGCGGACGCACATCTGGGCAGAGGGTATGCTGACTTCGTCCTCTTGCTCAGGGAAGAGCGGGGGCTGATATCCCAAGGAACACTTGAAAGGCGAGAGACCAGTGGCCGAGCAGGGAAGGGTGTTACAGGCGTATTCCACCCACATATGAGATGCTGGCTCCAGGTGGTGGGGTTGGCGGAGACGAGGCAACAAAGAGTCGTCTCCAGGTCCTGATTGGCTTGCTCCGACTGGCACTTAGATTGGGGGTGAAAACCAGAAGACAGGCTGGCCGACTGCCCAATGAGGGTGAAGAATGCCTTCCAGCGGATGAGAACTGAGGACCATGATCAGAGACCATGTTGACCGAAGTCCATGGATCCGGAAGACGTGCTGCACCTTGATCTGAGCCAACTCCTTGGCTGAAGGTAACTTAGGAAGGGGAATGAAATGGGTGGCTTTAGAACACAATCCAGACAGTGGTGGATAGGCTGTGTTGCTATCTGACAGAGGAAGACCAGTAACAAAGTCCACGGATATATGGGACCAGGGGCGGTTAGTAACAGGGAGTGGTTGAAGAAGGCCAGCCGGAGCTTGCCGCGGAGTGTTATTTTGTGCACACACAGAGCAGGCGGTGACGGATGAGGAGACTTCAGGAACCATGAAAGGCCAACAAAAGTGTCGTTGGATGAAAGCCAGGGTCTGACTGGAATCTGGATGGCAGGTCAGTCTCGAGGAATGTGCCCATTCCAGGACCGGGGAACGGGCAGAGTTTGGGACAAACATCCAGTTAGCCGGACAGTTGGGAATGCTGCGCCTTAAGGACCAGGCTCTCTATAGCCCTTGACGAGTGCAGCCACTAGGCAGGAGGTAGGGAGGATGGTCTCAGGGTCATACTGAGTAGCAGCGGGAGCTATACAAATGTGAGCCTGTGTCAGGCTTCATATTCTTGGACCCCGGGCGGTAGGAGTGAAATTGAAACGGGTGAATAACAGGGCCCAAGAAGCCTGCCTAGAGTTGAGGCGCTTGGCGGTGCGGAGATATTCCAGGCTCTTATGGTCAGTCCACACTAAGAATGGGTGTTCCGCTATCCCTCCAACCAGTGCCTCCACTCCTCCATCTTGACGGCGAGGAGTTCTCGATTTCCCACATCATAGTTCCTCTCAACATGGGTAAGATGATGAGAGAGAAAAGAGCAGGGGTGCAGATGTCCTGGGGCAGGCTGTGCTGACTTATGACACTTCACATGGCAGGACGGGGTCCAACCCATGATAGAACCAGCAGCCCAGTCAGTCATGGGATGGTGCTTCTGGAGCCATGAATACCCCAAAACCACGGGTACATAGGGGGATTCTATGAGCAGGAACTACATACACTTACTGTGATTTCCTGATACTTGTAGGTTGATAGGAACCGTATTACCAATAGAGAGCCCATCCAGCACTCTGACGTCCATGGGAATGGAGAGGGGTTGAGTGGAGATTCCCAGCTCCGACACCAAGATAGCTTCGATAAAGCTCTCGTCTGCCCTAGAGTCAATGAGCACCCGGAAAGATTTGGCCTGGTCAACCCACAACAGAGTGGCATGGAAAGGGGTACAAGTAAGGGGAGATTGGAAAATCCCTGTACGGCTCACCAGAGTACGCGTACCTACTGGTGAGCCTGGTCTTTTTAATGGACAGGTGGAAATATAATGTCCTGTAGTCCCTCAATGCATACAGATCCTGGTGCTCAACCTGAGTAAATGTTCATCCGGAGACAATCTAGCCCTTCCCAGTAGCTTGGTCTCTGGAGGAGGTGAGTCAACCGCCCTCAGTGATTCGGGCACTCGGGTGACCTCGGATTCTCTCGGTAAGGTGGACGTCGGGAACTTCCGCGGAGGCGAGGTGGGAGCAGTGGATGAGCGAGTGTGACCGGGAACAAATCTCCTCTCCCTCCTACATTCCCGTAGCCGCCCATCGATCCGTAAGGTCAAGGCGATGAGGGAGTCGAGGTCCATGGGACGCGAACTTACTCTAACCTCCTCCGATAATACGTGAAGCAATGTGTCGAAAAGGGTTTCCGGGTTCCAGGCACTCTCAGCTACCAACGTGTGAAAATCCACCGCATAGTCTACCACACTACGGGAGTCTTGACGTAGTTGGAGCAGCTTACGAGCAGCCTCTCTCCCAGACAACGGAGAATCAAACACTTTTCGTACCTCCGCCACAAACTCCTCAAGACTGAGGTAAACAGTGGACTCCCACACTGCCGTAGCCCAGGCAAGTGCCCTCTTGGACATCAGCGTTATGAGGTATGCTAATCTTCGAGTGGTCCGAGGGGAAAGAAGAAGGCTGCAGTTCGAATATGAGGGAGCATGGGCAAAAAAAGCCCGGCAGGTTCCAGAATCTCCAGCGTAGCACTCCGGAGGAGGTAAGCGAGGTTCTCGGGACACTGGGGTGGGCTGGGAAGAAGCGTTGCTGCTGGCGGGGTTGCTGAGAGTCTGGGGAATTACTGTTGTGGCTTGCTGCCAAGTAGGGAATCTGCAGAGTATATTGAATGCATGGTCATGGCGTTCTGCCAGGGTATGGAGTCCCTCCATAAGGCTTTGCAGTAACTCCTTGTGTCTTCCAATGGTGGCTCCTTGGGAGTAGACAAAGAGTTGTAATCCAAATCAGAGTCAGGCAGGTACAGGACGGCAGGCATGATCAAGGTCAGGACAGGCAGTAAGGTCAGAACTGGGAAGACGGGAACACAGGACAAGACAAACTAGCAAAAGACAAACAGAATAGGCCAGTATAAATAAGCAGGGGATAATGAGGGGAGATGGGAGACACCTGGTTGGTGGTGGAGACAAGCACAAAGACAGGTGAAACCGATCGGGATGTGACAATTGTCGTGCCATTCGTCTGCCGCCATCACCTCATGTTTCAGCATGATAATGCACGAGCCCATGTCACAAGAATCTGTACACAATTCCTGGAAGGTGAAAATGTCTTAACTTCTTATGGTATAGGGGATGCTTGCGTCTCACTTGGGCAAAAGCCAGGGAATAAAAAATATATATAAAAACCAAACTTTCATTAAATCACACATGTAAGATACTCAATTAAAGCTACACTCATTGTGAATCCAGCCAACATGTCAGATTTTAAAAAGGCTTTTCGGCGAAAGCATAAGAAGCTATTATCTGATGGTAGCACAACAGTAAACAAAGAGGGTAGCATATTTCAACCCTGCAGGCGCTTCACAAAATGCAGAAATAAAATATAAAACATGCCTTACCTTTGACGAGCTTCTTTTGTTGGCAATCCAATATGTCCCATAAACATCACAATTGGTCCTTTTTGTTCGATTAATTCCGTCCATATATATCCAAAATGTCAATTTATTTGGCCTGTTTGATCCAGAAAAAAACTGCTTCCAAAATGTGCAACGTCACTACAAAATATTTCAAAAGTTGCCTATAAACTCTGCCAAAATATTTCAAACTACTTTTGTAATACAACTTTAGGTATTTTTAAACGTTAATAATCGATCAAATTGAAGACGGGCCTATCTGTGTTCAATACAGGAAGGAACACAACAAACCAAGCTACTTTTCAAGTCTTGCGCAACTCTCAACAGTGTTACGCAGTTCCTAGATGGCCAGACTTCTTCATTGCACAAAGGAATAACCTCAACCAAATTCCAAAGACTGGTGACATCCAGTGGAAGCGGTAGGAACTGAAGAAGTTCCTAAGAAATATCGTTTGCCAATGAGAACTCAATGGACAGAGACCTCAAAAACAAAATATCTGAACGGTTAGTCCTCGGGGTTTTGCCTGCTACATGAGTTCTGTTATACTCACAGACATGATTCAAAAAGTTTTAGAAACTTCAGTAGGTTTGGATAGCAAACACTCTAATAATATGCATATCTTATATTCTTGGCATGAGTAGTAGGAAGTTGAAATTGTGCACGCTATTTATCCAAAAGTGAAAATGCTGCCCCCTATACCTTAAGAAGTTAATTCTTCCACGGCCTGCATACTCACCAGACATGTTACATGTTGCATTTATATTTTTGTTCAGTATTGATGTGTGGACTTGCTTCCATTCAGCCACAAGAGCATTAGTGAAGTCGGGCACTTATGTTGAGCGATTAGGCCTGGCTCGTGGTTGGCGTTCCAATTCATCCCAAAGGTGTTCGATAGGGTTGAGGTCAGGGCTCTGTGCAGGCCAGTCAAGATGTTCCACACCGATCTCGACAAACCATTTCTGTATGGACCTCGTTTTGTGAATGGGGGCATTGTCATGCTGAAACAAGGAAAAGGCCTTCCCCAAACTGTTGCCACAAAGTTGGAAGCACAGAATCATCTAGAATGTCATTGTATGCTGTAGCGTTAAGATTTCACTTTACTGGAAGTAAGGGGCCTTGTCTAAACCATGAAAACAGCCCCAGACCATTATTCCTCCTCCACCAAACTTTACATTTGGCACTATGCATTCGGGCGGGTAGCATTCTCCTGGCATCCGCCAAACCCAGATTCGTCCGTCGGACTGCCAGATGGTAAAGCGTGATTCATCATTCCAGAGAACGCGTTTCCACTGCTCCAGAGTCCAATGGCTGCTCGGCCATGGAAACCCATCTCATAAAGCAGGACAGAAATTTGACGAACTGACTTATTGGAAAGGTGGCATCCTATGACGGTGTCATGTCGAAAGTCACTGAGCTCTTCAGTAAGGCCTTTCTACTGCCAATGTTTGTATATGGAGGTTGCATGGCTTTTATACACCTGTCAGCAACAGGTGTGGCTGAAATAGCCCGAATCCACTAATTTGAAGGGGTGTCCACATACTTTTGCATATAATCGTGTATTTTCGCAATATCTGCATAGGTAAACAATATGTTTGAATGATGTCTAATATATTCCATTTGCTTTTAAACTTACTCTATATTTTATTGCACAGTTTGCGTGTAGATCTCTTTTCCAGACTGTGCTAAACCTTGAGGTGTGGTATGTGTGTGGTGTTTATCGAAGCGGAGTGGAATGGACTGTTTGCAGTGAGATGTGTATGTATTCTGTTGGGTTTATTGTGACGTGCCAGCTATACTCTTGTTTCAGTGTCTTAGTGGGCCACACCCATAGCAGGTGTGTGTAGGTAGACTGTGTGTGTGTTACCTACCCTGTGTGTCTGTGTACTGTTCATTTCCCATCTGATGTGTGTCGTCTATCCTTGTGTGCAGGGTGTGTATGTGCCATATCATAATGTGTGTGTGTGTGTGTATTGTTCCCCCTGCAGGTTCTCAGGGTGGAGTGGCAGGTCCAGGTGTCTGGGCTCTGGCTGTCATCTTCCTCATCAGCGTCATCGCTACTGGATCCTTCATCCTCTACAAGTTCAAGAGGTGGGTATGATAGACTCACATATATCAGATATTCACTGGGCACTAGACACACATAGTGAAGATTTTGCAGTTGACAAATTATTTGTAATTATGTTCCCGCCCCCCTGACCATCCACTCAAGAAAAAAAGTCGGCCCCCGGCTGAATCTAGTTCATGATCCCTGGCCAAGAGCATGTGGTCAGGAAAAACTCATGAAGCTAAAACAATAATGTCCTTTGGTATACACTTTTATCGTGACATAGTCAATATACTGCATGTTGCCCATGTGGGAATCAAACCCCCAATTATGGTGTTGCATTAACCATGCTTCAACCATCAGAATCAGTCATCCTCTGAAGCATTGCATGACCACAGATGAAAACATAACTGCATGTATGAAGATACAGTAGGTGAATACATTACTGAATCAATATAGATGTACTAGAATACATAAATGCATGTACTTGATGAATCTAGAATGTAGATGAATGAATATGTTGTGCATGATTTGTCTTCTTTTCACGAGTCCCACCAATAGCACTTCCTTTGCATCCGATGCACAAAGTCCTCAATCTGTCACTCATTAACATGAACTACAACCACAACCTCTCATCAAAACTACAAATCCCACAGTCCTTGGCTTAGGACTGAGGATGCCTATCCTCCACTATTTTTCAGAAAGCTGCCTGGCCGAAATGTGTATGCCCAGATGCACAACGAGAAGGAGCAGGAGATGACCAGCCCTGTCAATCACAGCGAGGACACGCAGCACATCATCCAGGGGGAGGAGTTTATCGACGACGATCTGGACTCGCAGACTCTAGGTAACGCAGGAGGTAGCCCCGCCTTCCGTTCCCTTATAAGGACTAATCCCTACTACTACTAACAGAGCAGCCTGCTACTACTCACAAGCCCATGCAGCTAACGCAAGGTATTAGTTATTTGCAAAAGTATTTTCTTTAATCTAATGCTACTAACTCCAGAACAATATTGTGAATTAAAGATTCATTTCAGCATTGCAATACTTATACTAATAAAATAGTTACTTTTTAAAAGTTAAGAGTTTGGCTAAAAGATGACCCTTGAGATGATCAAGGATATTGTGCTTTAATGTTGCAAGATAAAGAAGCATGTGGGATTTTCCCTTTTAAAACCAACTGACCCTAGGCACTAGTCTCACCCACTTATTCTCTCTCCTTGTTGCTAGGTAACCACTCGGGTGTGGTGCTGAGCATCAACTCCAGAGAGCTGCACAGCTACCTGACCAGCTGATGGCTGAACAAGGACACACTAACCAGCTAGCCATGCTAAAGAGCTAGCCATGCTAACGAGCACAGGGAACTCTACTCTGCCTTCCTTCTCTGTCTCTCTGTCTGACCAACCAATCCACCACTCCCCTTACAGAGGAAGAGAAACCACCATAGTACTACAGTCTAGCAGTACTCTAGCTCTCTCTCTCCTCTTCTTCTCTCCATGGCCCCTCGCTCCCTTGTTACGGCTCTCGCTCTTGCCACTGGACCAGAGGGACACTTACTGTATCCTCCGTTCTGCTTCTCCCTCAATCCCTCTATCCCTCCCTCCACTGCGTTACTGTAACATCAGGGGTGTGGGCCAACTCTGCTTTTTACCCAGTGTTCTTTGCACCCAGTGTCCGTTGCACCCTGTGTCGTGTTTGCTCGGTGTGTTCTCATTGGTTAAACCCCGCAGAGACTGATTGGACGCCACCCAGTGAGGGTGGACAGTTCCGGTGACATCACAGAGAGGAAGCCCCACCCACTGGCCTGCTATTTAAAACGCTCTGTACTGTAAGACTCATCTTTTCACTGACTGTTTTCACACACTAGGTAGTTCCCAGATATCATAGTACACTAAGGATAGCGGGGTACACAATATGACCAAAACAGAGCCATGCAATGACCAGGCCATAGCTGTGAAAAGTACATCATTCTCACACACAGTTTGGGTACTGTGGTTTAGTAGTGGAGAAAAGAGAGGTAAATATGTTATTAAAGCTTTGTTTACAACTCTGGGGGATCCTACAAAATGAAGAGAAGTTTTTTTTATTTTTTTAACAATCCCATAATTTACAATTGACGCCATCTCTGTTTCTCTCTCTCACTTAAATGCAATAATACTCCTGAGAATGCAATAATACTCTTTCTCAGGAAAGAATTAGATGAAATGCCCCCTTTAAATCTGCAGGGTTGTTATATGAAGGATAGGGTGTGGAAAGGGAGCAGTCTGAACCAATAATGTACATAAACCCTGGATTGCTGATGCAATGTATTGGCCATTGAGAGGCTTTGAAGCCACCGGTCGGCCATATTGGCACTCCCCAGTAGGAGCAGTCTTCCATAGGAATTAATGGAATTCTACAGTATCTCAATTAAATGTTTCAAGGCCAAAATTACATGTATTTAAGATTTTTTTTGTTGTAGAGGGGAAAGTAACATTTAGTAACACAAAAATATATATACTTTAAGGGAAATGTTTATATATTTATATATATTTGAATGTTTAGCTCACATAATATAATTTAAAAGTATGCTTTAACGTGTCTGGAATAAAATACGTCTGACAAAAACAAATGTAGACATTAATAAATGCATTTCTATAGCTTCCAAAATATTTTTTACACTGGTGGGGGAGTGCCAAGATGGAGGCACAGTGGCGTCAACACAGCGCCCCAGAAGAAGTCATCTAGTGTATATATAAATCATTGGTCTGAACTGAGGCAAGGTTGCGTTCATGAAAATAATGCAATTACCCAAATAGGCACTAAGGGGTGGTGTTGCACTGTTTATAAATCCCAGATACAGGTATTTAAGAGTCGAGCTAACATGAAGCATGTGGGAAAATCCTCATTCATTCGCCATTATTTACATACAGTCCTTGTTTAAACGGTCTCCATTCGCCATACAGCAATGTATAACAATGCTCTATAATAATGAAATATGTCATTTTTATGTTTTTACGGTACTTGATTACTAGGTGAGGTTAAAGGAGTGACACTTTGTATGGTGTTTGATATTTTAGCAAAGCTACAGCATGTCACGTCCCTGGTTAAAAGAAAAAGTCATTGTTTGTCCCACCGTGCCTAAAAAGACGCAGACTCCTCTGCTCTATGACCTTTCCTTTTGCATTTCCTCTACTTATTTATTTACTAATAACAATTTGACCGCGCCGCCAAGTTAACCCCCGGGTCAGAGGTCAACGTGAGTTCATTTCCCCAGAGACTAAGGTCGTCGTCATGGAGATAAAGGTGTGGCTGTCGTTAAATGAGCCTATATTAGGCAGAGTTAGCAGTGGTATGGTGGTAGGTCTCCTATATAATTTGGTTTGTGTACATAGATGTTTATATGAAAAACCTCCCACTGTATATAGTCACTTGAGTGTGAGTATTTTACACGAATATGAAAACACACACGTCTTTTTGGATGCCCCCATCACAGTAAAATGACACAGGGAGCTTTCTCATTACCCATTGCTTGCTTCTCGTGTATCAGCATTATTTCTGTGTATAGCGAAGTATCATAGACTTTTATAGGTAGGCTACTTTTTGTTGTATCCATTGTTTAACTGGAAAGGATCTCTCACGATCAAATCTACACCCTGCACTTCTGCACTATTGCATTTGGGATACATTTTGTTTAATTCCTGTAATAACGTGAAGTAAGTCTTAGTCAGTATTTTTCTTTCCCATTGCACATTTCCCAAGACATTTCATTTACACTAATGATGTAGTCTTGAGGAGTGCAGTGTACCAAGTGTACTTCACATATTGGGGCCATATGATGGGGTTGTCCTGATTGAGGCAGAGTACACGTCTTAGTGACAAATGTTGAGAGTCAATCTCAAGCTTGCCAGTGAGTCAGTTACAGTCATGATAATGTAGGCCTATCTGATACGAACAGACAGTACACCACACTGGACTATTCGATTTGATATTCTGTTCTTCATCTTTTGTACATATATATATGCGCATATTTGGCTTGTTCTTAGTTTTCTAGTGACGTCGTCTGTTATTATTTCCCCCCCCCCCCACCCCCTTGTAGGGATCAAGAGAATCCAACATATTTCTGAAGGAGATTCACTGTTGTTGACACAGACTATGTGCGATTGACCGCCGTTGTATCAATATTTTGGGGTTTGTTTGATTTTTGGTCAATTAAAAATGTGTTGAAGTCCTCAACAGAAAGTGTCACTTAACCTGCATTCTGGAATAAATCACTCCCCTAACTGTACTTGTTTGTTGTCGTAATTTGATCGGTTCCATAAAGGCTTGATGATCAGTTGACTCAGCCGTGCTAGCTCTGGAATAGAGCAAGTACATGGAATGGCTGGGGGTTTGAGAAATTCTGTTTGAAACCTATCCAACTTGCAGTTAATATGCACTTAATGACACACATGGAAATTAAACTAACAATCCTGCCGTTCCCAATATCTTGCGCATTGCAACAGATCGATTGGAATGCTCAAATCAAACTTTACTGAAGGGGTTTCATCAAGTGAATGGCAAACACGTCACCAACAACGAGCAGAGTGGATGGGCTAATGGGTAATGGGTTTGAGCCACATCTCTTCAATGAGCCTTTGCAGACCTGTCGATGTGGAGCACACGAAGACAAGCATTTCAAGTATGATGGAGTTGGTGGCACAGGGTTGTGGGTTAGAACCAAGGTATTGCAGTTGGATGTCATGGCAGTTGGTGGAATGTGACAACTGATGGGGGTTAAAAGCTTGAACCGACAACCCTGTGCTTACTGGGGAGAAAACTTCAGGGTAAGAACTTTACACCAGACTCCTTCACTTCTCATTGTATTTATTTAACGAGGCAAGTCAGTTAAGAACAAATTCTTAGGTACAATGACGGCCTGCCCCGGCGATGCTGGGCCAATTATGCACCACCCCATGGGACTCCCAATCGTGATGTGATTCAGCCTGGATTTGAACCAGAGACTGTAGTGACACCTCTTGCACTGAGATAGACCGCTGCACCGCTCTGGAGCGCATCAGCAGTTGTGGAAAATTTCAGAAATGTACACTAAAGTTCAAGAGTTTAACCTCAGAGCCATTGCCTCCTGTCATCCCCCATTGCTTCAGACCCATCCAGATGAATCCGAACAAACGAGCCAATCAGCAGGAGAGAAAGAGTTAGCAGATCTAGTTGTAACATTTTACAGATCTAAAACAAGTGACAGAGAATTCGGATCTAATGCAACCATCACTATGATTTCTCAGATTCTTGGGTTTATTCCTGCATTGATGTGTATGGTATAGTTTCACCTGCTAGCAGATAATATTGCTAGATCATGTTTTGAACAACTGTTTTCTCATATACTGTATCTTGGTTTTAAGATTCATTTGGTCTGACTACACAGCTAACCCAACACCAATAAACAAGAAACGAGGACATTTGGAAAGAAGTTTATTGCTTTTATTTACAGCCGTTCGTCACCGAGTTGGCAACTGTCAAAAGAAGTACAATGGAGTAGAAAAGTCTAAGGTGCAAAACAAACAATGTTGCTGTTTCTCCCCTACTCCCTCTGCCGCCCCCCCCCCCCCCCCCCCATCTCCCCTCCCGCAATGTGGGTTCACATTTTCTCACTGACATATCTCTTGTCCCATTTCAGTTTTGAAGGTGTTTATACAAAGATTGGCTTTCAAAATGGATTAGACACTTAACTTGTCCTCCTCTCCCTCATCTCGTGGTGACTATGACTAGCTCTAGCCTGCCGTCTAGTGGGACTTTGGCCGGAATTCAATCCCATGGCAGGTTATAGACATTGTGGCTTTTAAAGGGGTAGTTCACCCAAATTACAAAATGACACATTGATTTCTTTACACGGTAAGCAGTCTATGTACAACGTGTGACAGCAATCCAAGCTTTGGGTTTAGTTTCCCTGGCAGTGGCTGGTACCTTTTCCAAATGCTAACGTTTTAGCATTTCTGGTACAAATCCCATTCAAGACATGGGACCGATATCAGAATTTTTCAAACATGTTCAAATCATCAATAACTGACGTTTGGTGAGCTTCACAATAACATGTAGATACTTTTGGATGATGCACGAACAATGCTAATATTGGTCCCATGGCTTCAATGGGATTTGTGCTACAAATGCTAAAACGTTAGCATTTCGAAAACAGTGCCAGGGAAACTAATCCAAAGCATGGATTTCTGTCATACCTTGTCCATTGACTGCCTACACGGTAAGGAATATGTCATTTTGTGTAAACCATCCCTTTAAAGGCAATGTTCACAGGTTTGCGGAGATCCAATTCACGGCAAATGCTGCTTATATATGCGATCGGATTTGAATCCCGGCATCAATCTGACAGAATGGAAAAGCTATACAAATATTTACACTCTGATAACTTGAGAAACCTCCATTGGTGACCATTTTTGCTATGCACAGCCTCATATTCCAACCAAATACACCATAAACCAGCCATTTTAAAAGGTAAATGTGCCTTTGAGTAAATGGTAAAAGCTTGTTTGCAGTAGTACATCAACATGCTACTTCTCACTCCTACAAAGCACAGTGGTTAGGTTACACTGAGCTGTGTGGATACGACAGTATTTGCAGTGTACTGTAGATGTGGTAAAAGCATTACCAAAAGCACCATTAGAAATAAATGACATAAATGTGTGTGCTTGTGTGTTCACGTGCGCGTGCCTATGTGGTGTGTATGAGCTGAAACGTGTTGCTACAGTAGAAGTTGGAAGTTCAAGAATCCACAACTAGGTCACAGTCTCTTGTTGAAGCGGAGAACACACAGTATTTCTGACCATACAGGCCTCTATTTCTAACAGTGTAGTAGTGATGGGGATGGAATGTGCCTTGGAGACGTTTCAACACACGCACACACACACACACGGTCGTGCACACTAACACGCAAGCCACAAACACGCTCACTCACACACACGGTCGTGCGCACTAACACGTAAGCCACAAACACACTCACTCACACACACAGTCGTGCGCACTAACACGCAAGCCACAAACACGCTCACTCACACACACACAGAGTCGTGCGCACTAACACGCAAGCCACAAACACACTCACTCACACACAGTCGTGCGCACTAACACGCAAGCCACAAACACGCTCACTCACACACACACACAGTCGTGCGCACTAACACGCAAGCCACAAACACGCTCACTCACTCACACAGTCGTGCGCACTAACACGCAAGCCACAAACACGCTCACTCACACACACACAGAGTCGTGCGCACTAACACGCAAGCCACATACACACTCACTCACACACAGTCGTGCGCACTAACACGCAAGCCACAAACACGCTCACTCACACACACACACAGTCGTGCGCACTAACACGCAAGCCACAAACACGCTCACTCACTCACACAGTCGTGCGCACTAACACGCAAGCCACAAACATGCTCACTCGCACACACACACACACACAGTCGTGCGCACTAACACACAAGCCACACATACACACACCAGATCAGATCACAGGGCTACAGTACACCAGTGGCATGATTAAAAGAGCTGGGCCGAGGCTCCTGGTTGTCAAGCTTAAATATAAGAGGCCACGTTACTTGAGGTTTTAGGATTTTTCCAATACCAGAGGCCAAACTCACCAGGACACGACCACGCCTTAGCCTGACCTGCACTTTACTGAGTGAAGCATTCCATTGGCCCACTCACAAGCATCAACCAGTAGGGAGTAGGTGTATTGCTGGTTTGATGATCTGCAAATCATCTGGATTGCCTAACAGTGATACTGATGATTCGATTAACCCATTTAGATGACGTGAACATTAGTGGCGCAGTGCAGTTACCACTCTAAACATATGCTTGTGAACAAGAGAGCTTCTAACTGAGTAGGAAAGATAACATGGGTGCTTACGGAGAGCCAGCTATGCTATAAAACAAGCATTAAATATTATCAACATAAATAATCACAGGGATGTTTACTTAATAAACATTTACAAATAAATACTTGGTTTTGCACTTGATTTATGAACCCCAAGAGTTGTAGAAACCAGATTTGTGTGTGATGGAGAAACAGATCACAAAAGACCGTCTATGATTGGATGTCTGCTTGAAAAGAAAGAAAACGATTGGACGAATACCAAAACCGCACGACAGAGTAGTTCAAACATGCCAGATATAATACACGGTATTATACAATAGTAAGCTACAAAAAGAGTGCTATTTCTTTATGTTTTGGAAATAAAGTATACTCAAATCAGCATCGTCTTTCTGGTTGGCTATGCTACGCTTGTAGTGTACTCCTCTTCAACCTTCTTCCCCCATGTGAAAAGTGAATAAATATATACACACACAAAAAAAACAAGCTGGTACAATAGGATCGTTTGTGAAGAGAGTTGCTGCTTATGTGCCAGTCTTCATCTCCCATTCCTGCAACGAAGGGAACAGTGACTGTGCTTGGGTGTCAGGATATCAATGCAAATGCATGCAAATAAAACAGCGCATAAAATCGCATGTACTTACAGTTACATGCAGCTAAATGCAAATTCGGTATCGTCATTGGACTGGGCTGGGATGTGTGGCAATGGATGTGTGTGTGTCAGTTGTGTGGCAATGCAGTTGACTGAGTGCTGACTGTGTTCCGAGCGCGTGTGTGTTTGTTCTCTGTAACTCTGTCTCACCTTGGCCTTCCTGAGGACGTGGCCGCGGACGGTCGAGGGTTTCTGATTGGCCGTCCTGCGGAGGAGGGAGGCGCTGTTGACGGGCAGAGTAGAACAGCTCTCTGTGTCGCTGGTGTCACAGCTGGAGATGGGAGAGTTCTCTAGGGTACGCCTCAGCAACACTGGGGACTGGACACACAGATACACACCATTCAGAGTCAGCAGCAACATTTTCAACACTTTATCAAAAGCCTGTTGACTGTTTGTCATCGGTATGTTGGGAATATAGCTTACACCAGACAAGTTTTTGAAATGCAGATGGAGAAATGCACATAAGGTAAAAAATAAAATAATAATTTAAGTCCCTTTACACTATCTAGAAGACAAATTTACATGGACAAAATGCTTTTGTCTGTTCATTATTCAAGAGAAGGACACCTTTTCACAGTATTGAAACTCAGCCATAGGTCATGGACATGGTCGGTGTAGCCAGAAGAGGGCTGGGTCCTCTCTAGGTTTCTTCCTAGGTTCCTGCCTTTCTAGGGAGTTTTTCCTAGCCACTGTGCTTCTACATCTGCATTGCTTGCTCTTAGGGGTTGTAGGCTGGGTATCTGCTGATGTAAAAAGTCTCGATAAAATAAATGTGATTGAGGTCTAACCTGCGGGCTGGAGGTGCCAGACTTGGGCTCAATGGTGAGTCCCAGGGTGACTCCTCCACTCAGGGCCTTCTTCAGACTCTCCTTGACCTCCGTCAGCTCCAGCTCCAGGCTCACCCTCTCGTCCTCCTTCAGCTTGCACTCGTCCTCCACCTTCTTCAGCCGCTCCACCAGAGACGCAGCAGAACGCTTACCTGAGGGAGGGAGGAATGAAGAGGAAGGAGGTTCACTCCCGGTTCCCGTCTTACTGTTATTTTAGTTTATTGACAAGTTTCTCAGGATAAGAACGTCTGATTACATGACTCCCATCTCTCCCCCTCCAAACCAGTCTTCCATCCCGCACCACTCACTCCTAACCATAATCCTCCCACCCGTGACTCCATCATACACCACTAACTCCCACATGTCCACTCTTCCTTCCAACACTCATTCCATCTCCCACCACTCTAAACCGCTCTTCCTCTTCTCCTCCAATAATATCTCCCCATACTTTCACTCCCACCTCTCCCCCGTCTAATCCTTCGTCTCTCACCACTTACTCTTTACCTCACCCCCCTTCTCTCTCTATCTTGGAAAAAGCAGTGTGTGTGTGTGTGTGTGCGTGAATGTGTCTGTATGTCTGTCTGTCTAAGTGTGCATGCGTTTGTCTCTCTGTCGTACCGGTGCTGGCCTCCATGGCGGTGCGCAGGTCTTTCCGGTCCTTCTTCAGCTGGGTCAGACGGTTCCTGATGTCCTGCTTCCTCCTCATCAGCTCCTCCTCTTTAGCCTGCAGCCGCTTTGCGTCCGCCTCCACGCGGTTCTTACCGTACTTATACTGCTCTGCGCCTGCAGGAGAGAGAGGGGCTTTACGCCATATATCCCTTCGCGCCGTTAAAACCAAAATGCTCCTTAAGGTGGTGGGAAACGGGTAATGGAAGGGGAGGGGAGAAGGAGGGATTAGGGGGAGGGGAGAAGGAGAGAATGAGATCCAAAAGGAGGTAAGGAAATATGTGAAGAAGGGTGGATTGCTATGAGAGGGAAGGAGGGAGTGGTGAAAGAAAAAGACCATGCTCATCAGAGTTGTAGACGAGGCATAAACTGACCAGAAACCCATTGAACCCAAACCTCAGCCTATAACCACTCCTTAATCAAACAGAGTAGAGTAGGGACTAGGATCCGACCCTGCTGAAAAAAAAAGAGGCCACTAGAACCTCTCCACACCACTGAAGTACGACTGTGTGTGTGAGTGTGTGTGTGCGCCTGCGTGCGTGCGTGCGTGCCTCACTAGCACATTAGCCTCTACGAAGGACCAAATAATCAATCAAACCACCACTTGACATCTCCAACCATCAATATGGGCCTATTTTAGCTTGACATTAAACAAGTATTGTGTAACATACACTAAATCCAAAATGGCACATAGTTGGTATCCCCTACGAACACGATGCTTACAAAAGCGACCAAATATGAGAAAGTGGGTTCAAAACTGTCGTAGTTCACACATTACTGAAAACACACAGACCTTCACCACAAAGATTAGCCTCACCAGTAACCACGGGTCACCCTGGCCAAATATTCAAGCTGCTACTTGAACATTGACTCGACGTTGAATGATAGTTTGGTCCGGGTATGTCATGGTAATCCTCCATAAGGCTGGGATTTACAACGGATGGTTTCAAGGAAGCCGTCTTCGCATCACCCAAAGATATTTACTCCTGCTGCTCCACCAACTGTAATTTGTGAATTCCGGATTTTTTTTTGTGTGTGGCTCCAGTTTTCCTAGAAAGCGATCAGTGGTGGGTTTGACTGGGACTGAGGAGTGGGGAGCCAGACTTCATGTCTGCTAAGACCAGGCTACTGCTAAATATCACAGCTAGCAGACTGTATAAGGGCTGACTAGAAGTGACAGGCTAGCAGTAGCTTATGAATTATCACACTGGTATGTACTGTGTCATGATTTATAGAAAGACTCATACACTCATGGGAATGGGTGTGTGTGTCTCGCTCACTCGCTCTCATTCTATCTAGCTCTCAAACTCCCACACACACACACACACACACACACTAGACTCTTACTGGAGTTGTTGCGTTTCACAGATGCTCCACTGGTTGTTCCATTGGTCTTCTTGGCCTGGTTCTTGTCCACCTTCTGTTTAGACGCTGTCCCATTGGTCACTGGGGCCTTCTTTCCCTTCAGCTGATTGGTCGAGAAGGAGGAAGCGAGAGAGCAGGCATTCACAATCTGGTTGAAACGCACAGTCCTTAAAATATTAACTACAATTTGCAGCTATAATGAAAACCACTACGCTACAGTTCAAACATACAGTTAAAATGTCCACAACCCACTTCCAATAAAAATCAACCATGCCCATCTAAATTCCCAGGTGGGTAAGATCATGTGAACGACTCTGTGCACAGCTGTAGAAATGAATTGCACGTTAAACACATGACACTAAAAGTATGAATCCCACATTAATCCCAGCATTAGGCTAAACCAGCCCTATTGAACTGTATTCCCCTGGAGAGTGTGTGTGTGTGGACTACTATATAACCAGGGGTTTGGATGTGGTGCTCTACCATTCAGTTTCAATTAGCTTTACTGAAAGCATCAGGGCCATTGAGCCGGAGTTGTACACCTAGCAGGATGACATTAAACACTGGCGCAGGCTTTGTGGCGCAGGGTTCCATGTTAACACCCCTGGCCATAAACACACACGCACACGGACCGATGCATGCAAGCACACACACACATCAAAGCTACAAAGCCAAGTGGTGACTTATGCGAGTAACAGTGCTAGGTGGCGTTTCCAACTCACATCCATGTAGGCTATAAAAATATAATTACATACATGCATGCAGGCGATGGTCGTTGTAAAGGCAAGGAACAGTATAAACACACAGAGGACACACACACACACACACACACACACAAAGGAGGAAAAGCCTCTATCATCTGGGTGGTCTGAAGTGCTCCCACAGATACGCTGCCAAACACACTGCAGATATTCGATCCCCTCTTACTTCTCTCAATCCGATATCAGGCCTCTAGCTAAAGTGTTGCATGGTCAATGTCTCAGACCCTAACTAACTCCCAGATACTCAATACCGGACAGAGTATTTTTTAGTAAGAGCTGCACTACAGCAGGACTAAGCTAGCGGGGATTTTGAGGATAATGTCTCAAAACCTGGATTCTGGGTGGCCAGTATCAACACCATTACATTAAATGTTTCTGCAGGAATAATAAATGTAATAAGAATTGAGACTCAAATCCCATGATTGAATCCCTCCCCCTGCCCATTGTTAGGCATACCGCTTACCTCTCCCTCAGCAAAAACACACTAGCACACGGAGGGGACAAAACATTACAAACGCCTCACTAATACCGAGTTGCACCCCTACCCCACAGCACAGCCTATAATTTGTCGCTGCATGTACTCTACAAGGTGTCGAAAGCAATCCACAGGAAAGCTGGCCCGTGTTGACTCTAATGCTTCCCACAGTTGTGTCAAGTTGTCTGGAATGCCGTTTGTGTGGTGGGCCATTCATGATACACACGGGAAACTGCTGAGAGTGAAAAAACCCAGCAGCGTTGCAGTTCTTGACACACTCAAACCGGTGTGCCTGGCAGCTACTCCCGTACCCCGTTCAAATACGCTTAAATATTTTGTCTTAACCATTCACCCTCTAAGTGGCACACATACACAATCCATGTCTCAATCGTCTCAAGGCTTACAAATCATAACACTTCTCCTCCCCTTCATCTAAACTGATTGAATTGGATTTAACAAGCAACATCAATAAAGGGATCATAGTTTTCTCCTGGATTCACCTGGTCAGCCTATGTCATGGAAAGAGCAGGTGTACACTGCGCATACAACATGTTAAAGGGAGAACTAACTCCAAGATCAAAGTTATTAGATGGAATTCAGATGCTGTCAATCTCTCCCAATAATTTGGGTTTAAGGCCTTGAGATTTTGATGAATGCATATAGCAGGATCTATACAACAAATGGCATAAGAGACTCGACTTTAGACGATTTGAACTTTGAATTTGAGGTGAACTATCCCTTTAAGATGACAGAAAAGTATACAGTGTTAATTAAGGTTGCGTTAATGTTAAGACAGCAGAGCGTTAGTCACCTGAGTACCGGCTTTAGTGTTAGTGTTAGCTGAGGAAGAGGAGGAGAGGAATTTGGATTTAACAGGGCCAGGGGTTTTGCCGTGGCTGGAGGAAGAGGCTAGGAGGCTGGGCTTGGGGGAGTAGCGGGCGGCCAGCTTGGGCGAAGGCATGTTCTCATAGAGGTCAGCATCCTCATACAACACCTCCTCTCTCAGACGTCGCCCTCCGGTGGCAGGGCTGGAGTATAACGCCTCTGGGTCCTTATGTTAGAGGTAGGCATGCAGAGAGGAGAGGAAACGGAGGAGGAGATTAAAGGAAATAAAGAGAAAAATAAGAGAAACAAGGACATGAAAAGGGAATAAAGGGAAGGAGTACATTTGAAAAAGAGCAACAAAAAAAAAAGTCAGGAAAAGGGGAAAAAAGAGAAAAGAAGAGAGGAAGCCAAAGGGTTGTTATTGTTACAGAAAAGTGAGCTAGAGCAGAGGAAAGCACTTGCACAATTATTAATCAAAGTCGGATTAGAGTGAGAAAGAGGAAGAGAAACAGAAAGATACCCGATGCAAGCCATCACAAGCAGCGCAGCATCCAGATATAATAGTTGCTGAGATATTGCAGAAATATGTGCGCTAATTTGTTTGTTTTCTCAGTGTGTGTGTGTGTGTGTGTGTGTGTGTGTCCTTACCGTTCCATTGATGGGCACATCATCATAGTGCAGTGCCATTCCAGAGGGGCAGGCATAACCGTTCACAGGGTTGTCCAGATAGGGGTTGGGAGATACAACACGTTTACTAGTGAAGCTGAGGAGAAAATGCACATATCCATGAGTGAGTGATAATACATCAGGGAATCGACATGTAAAAAGTTGTTATAGTCCAAAAGCAAAGCGCTTATACAACAGAGTCTAGAGTGGGGAATATGGAGAGGTTTGTCCATGAAGGACCTTTATAGCTGGACACTTACACTGAGTGTACAAAACATTAAGGTCACCTTCCTAATGAGTTGCACCCTCCACTTTTGCCCTCTGAACAGCCTCAATTACTCGAGGCATGGAAGCTACAAGGTGTTTCCACAGAGACGCTGTGTTCCATATTGACTCTAATTGCTTCCCTCAGTTGTGTCAAGTTGGCTGGATGTCCTTTAGGTGGTGGACCATTCTTGATGCACACGGGGAAACTGTTGCGCGTGAAAAACACAGCAGCGTTGCAGTTCTTGACACAAACTGGTGCGCCTGGCGCCTACTACCATACCCTGTTCAAAGGCACTTAAATGCTTGGTCTTGCCCATTCAACCTCAATGGCACACACACACAATCCATGTCTCAGTTGTATCGAAGCTTAAAAATCTTTTTTTTAACATGTCTCCTCCCCTACATCTACACTGACTGAAGTGGATTTAGGAAGTGACCTTAATAAGGGATCATAACTTTTCGCCTGGATTCACCTGGTCAGCCTATTTAAATGGACAGAGCAGGTGTTCTTAATGTTTTGTACACTCAGTATATTAGCGGTCTCATATATTGCCATCAAACAAATAACAGTTCAGACATTTAGTGCTCCCTTGGGTATGCAAACGCTTTATCCAGCCCTTGCAAAGTGTATCGTGTTATTGTGTGGGGAGGACTGGCCTGCACACAGTGCTTTTGTGAAAACCCTGTTGGTCAGAGTGACACATCAAATGGCCAGAGAGCGGGAAATAAATTGGTCCAGAGATGTCCATTCCTAACTGAACGGGGGTCTGAGCGGCTGAGGGAACACCACACATACTTTTTGGGATTCAAAAACATACATTATCTGCCCCAAAAAATATTTGCTTTTTCTGAGATCCCCAATAGGGTGATAAGTACGGTGCATTCAGAAAGTATTCAGACCATTTTTCCAGATTTTGTTATGTTACAGTCTTATTCTAAAATTGATTAGATAGATGAGAAATGAAAATGTATCTACACACAATACCCCATAATGACAAAGCGAAATTTTTAGCAAATTTATTACAAATAAAAAACAGTATTCAGTATTCAGACCCTTTGGTATGAGACTCAAAATTGAGCTTGGGTGCATCCTGTTTCCATTGATCATCCTTGAGATGTTTCTACAACTTGATTGGAGTCCGCCTTGGTCATGATTTGTAAAGGCACACACCTTTCTATATAAGGTCACACAGTTGAATGTCCATGTCAGAGCAAAAACCAAGCCACAAGGTCGAAGGAATTGTCCGTAGAGCTTCGAGACAGGATTGTGTCGAGGCACAGATCTGGGGAAGGGTAGCAAAAAATGTCTGCACCATTGACGATCCCCAAGAACACAGTGGCTTCCAAACTTCCATTTAAGAATGGAAGTTTGGAACATATAAGACTCTTTCTAGAGCTGGCCGCCCGGCCAAACTGAGCAATCGGGGGAGAAGATCCTTGGTCAGGGAGGTGACCAAGAACCTGATGGTCACTCTGACAGAGCTCCAGAGATCCTCTGCGGAGATGGGAGAATCTTGCAGAAGGAAAACCATCTCGTCAGCACTCCACCAATCAGGCCTTTATGGTAGAGTGCCCAGACAGAAGCCACTTCTCAGTGAAAGGCACATGACAGCCCGCTTGGAGTTTACCAAAAGGCACCTCAGACCATGAGAAACAAGATTCTCTGGTCTGATGAAACCAAGATTGAACTCTTTGGCCTGAAGGCCAAGTGTCATGTCTAGAAGAAACATGGCACCATCCCTACAGAGAAGCATGGTGGCAGCATCATGCTGTGGGGATGTTTTTCAGAGGCAGGGACTGGGAGACTAGTCAGGATTGAGGGAAAGATGAATGGAGCAACGTACAGACAGATCCTTGATGAAAACCTGCCCCAGAGCACTCAGGACCTCAGACTGGAGCAAAGGTTCCCTTCCAACAGGGCAACGACCCTAAGCACACAGCCAAGACAATGCAAGAGCGGCTTCGGGACAAGTGGCCCAGCCAGAGCCCGGACTTGAACCCAATCTAACATCTCTGGAGAGAGCTAAAAATAGCTGTGCAGCAACGCTCCCCATCCAACCTGACAGAGCTTGAGAGGATCTGCAGAGAAGAATGGGAGAAACTCCCCAAATACAGGTGTGCCAAGCTTGTAGCATCATACCCCAAAAGACTTGAGGCTGTAATTGCTACCAAAGGTGCTTCAACAAAGTACGAAAATGTAATATTTCTAAAAACCTGTTTCTGCTTTGTCATTATGTGGTATCGTGTGTTGATTGATGAGGGAAAAACGGCAGTGTGTGTGTGTGCGCACACGTGTATGTGTGTGTCTAACCAGAAGGACTGCTTGGCCAGCTGGATGACGTTAGCGGTAGTCTCTACGTCTATGTAGTCGTAGTGCAGGGCAGCAGGGTCTGTGGTGGAACCAGTCTCAGCGAGCAGCACCCCCAACCACCGACCCATACTCTCTGAGGAGGACGCCTGGAGAGAAGAGGAGAGGCGGGTTAGAGATTATTACGCTAATTTAAAGAAACTAGTATCTATATATTTATGTTAATACTATTCATTGGTTTAGAAAACAGGTGTACAACTTCAACAACAAAAAATGATAAAACAAGAGATAACTTTCCATCATTTTTTTCCATCCAATCCGTACTATCACTACAACATTAGCACTTCACAGTGCCGTAGGACAAAATTGCCCTACGACACTGATCTAAGGTCAGACCTGATGACCATGAAGGTTCAGAGTTGGCGAGGGTAAGCTGATCCTAGATCTGAACCTAAGACTAACCTCCACCCGAGCCAATTGACCGCCAACCTACCTCCAGTACAGCCACCTCCTGTCCATTGCGGAGCAGGCGGAAGGCGAAGGGGTGTTTGGAGTCTAGCCCGGGGCTGACCTCGCAGCCTCGGAGGGGCAGGCTGGCCATATGGGTCTTCAGGTCAGCGCGGTCCTTATGGAGCAACAGCTGGTTGTCCTTCAGACGACACCAACGCTCACGCCAGCGGTTATTGGACATCACGTTCAGGTAGCCTGTCAATCAGACAAGACGGACCAGTTAGGACAAAAGGGTGGGGTAAAATGGCCAATAGCGAAACAGCAGACCAGAAAATGAGTCTATAGCTGTAGTTCTGGCTGTTCTCATTCAAAACGTGTCCCCATACGTTCTATAAGCCCTCTATATAACAATACCTATACGACCAAATCCACCCTTTATATACAGTGGCAAGAAAAAGTATGTGAACCCTTTGGAATTACCTGGATTTCTGCATAAATTGATCATCAAATTTGATCTGATCTTCATCTAAGTCACAACAATAGACAAACATAGTGTGCTTAAACTAGTAACACACAAATTATTGTATTTTTCTTGTCTATATTGAATACATCATTTAAACATGCACAGTGTAGTGTCGTGTCGCTATTCTATAAAATCCTTTCTCTGTAATTAATATTACCTGATTGAGCTTATCATGTAAATGTAATTAACTAGAAAGTCGGGGCACAACAAAATAATATTTATAGAGCTGTTATCTTCCGAATAAACTCTTAAAGACCTAGTAATATTTTACATCAATAGCAGTCAATATTAATCGTCACCTTATTTCAGTCTCAAACAAGAATTTACAACTTTCAGATATCTTCACGAACCCTGGCTAATAAGTTGAATCAGCAATACAAAATTGGGTTTAATTGTTAATTTACTAAATACCTCATCAATCACACAGAATTACATATACACAGAATGAATCGTACATTGATTACAAATTATGTCAAAGGAAAACGTCCCTAGCGGACGGAACAGATATGACAGCTGGTTACACAAAGAAAAGGGGGATTGAGTTTGAGTGAAAGAGTGGGAAAACTGAGGAACAAAGGGGGAAGCGATGTCTCTCATTAGGCAGCTACTCTATCGTAAATATAGTATCTTATGCATTCTAAATTACCGCCCATTTGGAAAAGGAAAATGCAATAAATATTTACTCTGAGCTGCGCTACAATAGTTTGGTGGTAGATGGATGGCCGTGTTGCTCAACAGAGTCCTATGTCCTTTGAAGAGTGTCTCTGGTGGTGAACGGGAAACGTTGTAGTGTCGTCGTTGGGTGGTAGATGGGATAGTCCACCTGTCCTTTCCTAGCCCACGTTTTTAGCTGCTGTTGCTAACTCAACTGCTAGGATGTCTCACTTCTTTAGTGAATAAGAGTTCAAAGTTCATACCATTCACAACCAAAGCTCTCGCTGAGGTTGGCTTAGTTCTGTAGTTGACATGTTAGTCCTTCTAAACGTATGGGCCGTCGTCCTCACGTCCTCTGAACAGGAGATAACATTTTTCGTCAAGGCTTTATATAGTGGAGGGAGAAGGGTGTGTTTTCATAGTTTTACAACCCATGTCTCTTCACCAGGAACGGGCCACTGTTTGAGCAGAGCCCTAACCTTATGAAAAGCCAAATCTCTCATTTGGAAGCTAAAATTACATTGAATCTTTTCACCAATAATTTTATATTCAAACATTTAAATTGCACAACAATTCCATGTGAATCTGATAACTATAATGTGTAGACTTTCCACTGTACCGTTTATGTCATCCTATCATTGATGAGAATGTCTCAGATGACAACCGAACTGACAACATATTCATTAAGTACCAACGCATATGTTCAACTGGTCGGATTACCAAAATATGGTTCATTTCCCCCCAACTTCTGATGTTCCCACAATCCCTATGTTAACCAAGGGATTTTCAATAGTCACATCAGTAGGGTAGAGAGAGGAAAAAGGGGGGAAGAGGTATTTATGACTGTCATAAACCTACCCCCAGGCCAGCGTCATGACAGTAGGTTGGAAAAAGTATGAACCCCTAGGCTAATGACTTCTCCAAAAGCTAATTGGAGTCAGGAGTCAGCTAACTTGGAGTCCAATCAATGAGATAAGATTGGAGATGTTGGTTAAAGCTGACTTGCCCTATAAAAACACAAAAAAATGTGAGTTTGTTATTCACAAGAAGCATTGCCTGATGTGAACCATGCCTCGAAAAAAAGAGATCTCAGAAGACCTATGATTAAGAATTGTTGACTAGCATAAAGCTGGAAAGGGTTACAAAAGTATCTCTAAAAGCCTTGATGTTCATCAGTCCATGGTAAGACAAATTGTCTATTAATGGAGAAAGTTCAGCACTGTTGCTACTCTCCTTAGGAGTGGCCGTCCTGCAAAGATGACTGCAAGAGCACAGCGCAGAATGCTCAATGAGGTTAAGAATAATCCTAGAGTGTCAGCTAAATACTTACAGAAATCTCTGTTGACAAGTCTATGATACGTAAAACACTAAACAAGAATGGTGTTCATGGGAGGACATCCCGGTAGTAGCCACTGATGATGAACATTGTTGCACGTCTGAAGTTTGCAAAAGCGCACCTGGATGTTCCACAGCACTACTGGCAAAATATTCTGTGGACAGATGAAACAGTTGAGTTGTTGGAAGGAACACACAACACTATGCGTGGAGAAAAAAAAAAGGCACAGCACACCAACATCAAAACCTCATCCCAACTGTAAAGTATGGTGGAGGGAGCATCATGTTTTGTGGCTATTTTGCTGCCTCAGGGCCTGGACAGCTTGCTGTCATAGGCGGAAAAATAAATTCCCAAGTTTATCATGACATTTTGCAGGAGAATGTTAGGCTATCTGTCCGCCAATTGAAGCTCAACAGAAGTTGGGTGATACAACAGGATAACGACCCAAAACACAGAAGTAAATGAACAACAGAATGGCTTCAACAGAAGAAAATATGCCTTCTGGAGTGGCCCAGTCAGAGTCCTAACCTCAACCCGATTGAGATGCTGTGGCATGACCTCAAGAGAGCAGGTCACACCAGACACTCCAAGAATATTGCGAAACTGAAACAGTTGGTGGTCAAAAATTCCTCCTGACCGTTGTGCAGATCTGATCCGCAACCACAGAAAACGTTTGGTTGAGGTTATTGCTGCCAAAGGAGGGTCAACCAGTTATTAAATCCAAGGGTTCACATACTTTTTCCACCCTGCACTGTGAATCTTTACACAGTGTGCTCAATAAAGACATGAAAATGTATAATTGTCTGTGTGTTATTAGTTTAAGCAGACTGTGTTTGTCTATTGTTGTGACCTAGATGAAGATCAGATCAAATTTTATGACCATTTTATGCAGAAATCCAGGTATTTCCAAAGGGTTCACATACTTTTTCTTGCCACTGTAGGTTGACCTCTAAACCCCAGATGTGCTCTAACCCCTAAGAGGTGTCTTACCACAGGTGGGTATGTCCTCCTCGGCTGAAGATGTCTGTTCGTCAGTGGACGGCTTCTTTTTGCCCAGGCCAATTATCTTAGTTATCTTCTTTCCCGCCCCTTTTCCCAGCGTGCCTCCCTTCTGACTCTTCTGAGAGTCCTTCTTTCCTTTACCTGAGAGAGAGAGAGAGATAAAGAGAGAGGGAGAGGAAGAGAGAGAGAGAGAGAGAGGGAGTGAAAGAGCAAAGAGAGACATGCAATGTCAGAGAGCTAGACCTTCGAGGTAATTTCACCTTTAAGAATGAAAAAAATATTACATCAGCTATTTGACCAGATTGTCATATCATTTGAATATTTAGGTCAGTAATTAGGCCTCAATTCTACTAACCGAAGAAGCCCACGGACACAATGACAGTGCACATTCTCCTGTAAATACCGCTAAACTGGACTAAACCCGGTCATAAAGCCTGTCTCTCTGTGTGTCTGAATAGAAAATCTGCTGGTCGTCTGAGGGTTGTTTGGATTGTGTGGTCTGCGGTGAGCAGGGTTTGGTCGAAGAGATCCACTCTGGAAACTGCCAGAAGGGTAAACGAGAGATGAGCCACAGACAGAATGACAAGAATAGACGTCACATAGTTGAGAAGAGATGATGGAAATGGCCATAAAATTATTTGTATGTATAGTGTGTGACAGGGAGATTCACTGACTAGAAAGTAGTGCATATTCCTATAAGCTTTTGTCTTAAGAAAAGTGCAATATTTAAATTCTCCCAATATCTGCAGAGTTTGATTATCTGCATCATACCCATGTACATTATTACCTGTTAATATCTATTAATTACTACAGAATATAGTATAACTCCCCCTTCACAAAGTTGTGGAGGTCCCATTTTCCTTTGTGGAGACGGACACAATAGTGAGACAGAAAGAAGAGAGGGGTTTTCTGAGGCAGGGGTGCAAAATTCCCTGTGAATGATGTCATCGTAGTGAAGCAGCTGACGCTCGGAGTCTGGAGTGCTTCTGCAGACAGACGCTTACGCTGACACACACACAGAGAGACGCAGACAGACGTAAGACACACACACCTCCGCTGCCCTGCAGGAATCAACTCAACTCCCGTTACCCTGATAGTGATGATATCTACCATGGCGACAAATCTTATCAAATATGTGGCCATTTCTGCCCAACCCCTGCTAGTGATTTATTTCTCACACACACACACACACACACACACACACACACACACACACACACACACACACACACACACACACACACACACACACACACACACACACACACACACACACACACACACACACACACACACACACACACACACACACACACACACACACACACACACACTCTCTCTCTCTCTCTAGACTTCGGGCCTAAGGTAGGAAGCCAGACACATGTGTGAAAGAGCTTCACTTTGAATGATTATAATAATTTTCCTCTTCTGTTTGCCATGAAAGACAGGAGGGAAACTCTCTGATCAAGCTAATTTGATTCCACTGAGTCAAGTTCGCTTCTTACCAGCCATGGAAGGAATGTGGCTGATTAAGCTGAAAAAGGGGGTTTGGAGACCCGTTGTTCTCCCCTCAGAAAGTGGGCAGCTGGGGTTAAATGGTGTGAGAAGAGTGGGTCTGTGGTAGTTGTTTGGCTTGGAGATGCAGTGGTACTGTAGAGATATGAGGTGATATCATCAACCACTGGCTCGCCACTGGTGACATAGTGTATGGACTCAAGCCACCACCCACCCCTACTCCGTGGGAACTAGATATGAGAGGATTGGAGGAGTGCAAGCAATATGGCAAATATTCATCCTAGCCTATCAGAGGGCATTGCGGAGCTTTACCATATAGGGGTAGGGGTAGGGGATATGGGTCAATTTGGGATTGGGCATCAAATAATAATTGATGAATGAAAGTTGGGGAATAAAAGTGGTAGCCAAGCAGCATTACCCCTCCAATCCTCCAGAGGGCAGTATCATAATACACTCACAATTGGTCTCACCAGAGGGAGCACTACAAATGCATAGACTTACAGCAATCTGTCAAAAGCCATCAGTCAGAGATCGTGTGCATATTTCCACAACAATCACGGTTTCCCAGCTGTGATATGCAAACTATTAGACACAGGTCTATTAATCACAGCCTGGGGAGAGAGAGCGTTGGTTTGTGCGTAATGAAACCAAACACAAACAGCTCTAAATTCCAGAGAATCCAAACAAGAGGTCTCGACAAGTGAAATGAACATGTGAACCCCGCGGAATTGAGCTTGTCGAGCAAGCAGACGCTGAACAATCCCATCCTGCATTTTAGACAGCATCTCGGCTGTCTTGGTACTGGGTGCAGGAAAAAAGGATCCATATCAACTAAACGTTGAATAAATCCAAATGCTCAAGTCCATTGTTGCTGTAGCTAATCTCAATCATACTCCCCTGAACACACAAGCTGCTCTGACCCTGAAGAAAATACACCCCATCTCCAATCAACATAGAGTATAGAGGGATTTACAGCTGGGTCAACGCTGAAGAAACACAAGGCTTCATGAGCATCGGTGGTGCCTTCATCCAGAATTTGGTCGACCTGACCAAATTCAAATAGAAAAGTGTGTTATAGATCCGTCATTCTCTTTTGAACGAACGTCTAAAAAGTGGTAGATCCGTTCTATGTGCTCTATTTCTATGCTTCCCGGTCTTAAGTTTAGTTTTTGTTCTATTACTTTCGGCTTGGAACACCAGCTTCAAACAGCTGAAAATACAATATTTTTGGTTATGAATAAGATATTTCACAGCGGTTTAGATGGTACAATGATTCTCTACACAATACTTACTTGTTTTGTCACTGAAATGACTCAAAACAACTCAAATTCTAGCAACTAGGAAATGGCAGAGCGATTTCTGCATAGTGCATCTTGAAGACTAAAGGATAAAGAATATGAATCTAGAGCTAAAACATGGCTTACATGCCATTACTCATTTAACTTCCAGAGGGACAGTATTGAACCAAGGGAAAGCCCAACATCAAGAGTGTGTGTTCAAAACCAGAATGCCATTAACCCAGTATGATGTGCTGTACTTAGTGTAGCTATAAGTATTCCAGACCCTTCCCTGGTCTCACCTTGGTCCTTACAGTCGGTGACGGTGTGTCCGTTCTCATGGGGCGGCTCGCCATCTGAGCTCGGCCTATCACATGACACCTTCTGCAATGGAGGAGTTAGAACTGTTAGACAGATATTTACATTAAAAAATATATATTTAACCCTTATTTTACAGGTAAATTGACCAAGAACACATTCTCATTTACAGCAACGACCTTGGGGATAGTTACAGGGGAGAGGAGGGGGGGATGAATGAGCCCATTGGAAGCTGGGGCTGATTAGGTGGTCATGATGGTATGAAGGCCAGATTGGGAATTTAGCCAGGACACCGGGGTTAACAATAAGTGCCATGTGATCTTCAGTGACCACAGTGTGTCAGGACACCCGTTTAACGTCCCATTCGAAAGACGGAACCCTACACAGGGCAACGCTCCCAATCACTGCCCTGGGGCATTCAAAAACAAATAATAATTAGAACAGAGGAAAGAGTGCCTCCTACTGGCCCTCCAAAACCAATTCTAGCAGCAACTGGTCTCCCATCGAGGGACCGACCCGGACCAAACCTGTTTAGCTTCAGAGGCAAGCCAGCAGTGGGATGCAGGGTGGTACACATGCAGACAGAAATATAAAAACAGACAAACACACACACAGACACAGAGCGAGAGAGAGAAATACAGACGCACACACACACACAGACACAGAGCGAGAGAGAGAAATACAGAGATGCGCACACACACACACACACACACAGAGCGAGAGAGAGAAATACAGAGACGCGCACACACACACACACAACCATATACATAAAACACACACTGTACCCACAGAGAATCTCGGAGAGCATCTGCAACATGTTATGGTTGAAATAATTAGGCTAGGCTTCTGTGTACTGTGCCAGCTAGGGAGCGGTTTGTCATTAAACTCCTTCTGATCTGCCTAATTTTCCACCACCGTACACACACACACACACACACACACACACACACACACACACACACACACACACACACACACACACACAAGCTCTGTACAATAAGGCTCCAACAGTTCCAGTAAGTTTACCTGTTTTCTCCAGGCTATTGAAATCCAATAACACACTCTTCCTTCACCTCCCTACACAAACTGTGCCAGAGCTGTCATTAAGTGCTATTTGGCACAACAATTACAGCTTTTACTGCAATGTGCTGCCCTGGCATCCTGCTTGTTATTAGGGAACACAGGCGAGGGGCCCTATGGCAGCATACAGGGATATGTGTGTGTGTGTATATACACTGCTCAAAAAAATAAAGGGAACACTAAAATAACACATCCTAGATCTGAATGAATGAAATATTCGTATAAAATACTTTTTTCTTTACATAGTTGAATGTGCTGACAACAAAATCACACAAAAATTATCAATTGAAATCAAATTTATCAACCCATGGAGGTCTGGATTTGGAGTCACACTCAAAATTAAAGTGGAAAACCACACTACAGGCTGATCCAACTTTGATGTAATGTCCTTAAAACAAGTCAAAATGGGGCTCAGTAGTGTGTGTGGCCTCCACGTGCCTGTATGACCTCCCTACAACGCCTGGGCATGCTCCTGATGAGGTGGCGGATGGTCTCCTTAGGGATCTCCTCCCAGACCTGGACTAAAGCATCCGCCAACTCCTGGACAGTCTGTGGTGCAACGTGGCGTTGGTGGATGGAGCGAGACATGATGATCTGCTCAATTGGATTCAGGTCTGGGGAACGGGCCGGCCAGTCCATAGCATCAATGCCTTCCTCTTGCAGGAACTGCTGACACACTCCAGCCACATGAGGTCTAGCATTGTCTTGCATTAGGAGGAACCCAGGGCCAACCGCACCAGCATATGGTCTCACAAGGGGTCTGAGGATCTCATCTCGGTACCTAATGGCAGTCAGGCTACCTCTGGCGAGCACATGGAGGGCTGTGCGGCCCCCCATAGAAATGCCACCCCACACCATGACTGACCCACCGCCAAACCGGTCATGCTGGAGGATGTTGCAGGCAGCAGAACGTTCTCCAAGGTGTCTCCAGACTGTCACATGTGCTCAGTGTGAACCTGCTTTCATCTGTGAAAAGCACAGGGCGCCAGTGGCGAATTTGCCAATCTTGGTGTTCTCTGGCAAATGCCAAACGTCCTGCTCGGTGTTGGGCTGTAAGCACAACCCCCACCTGTGGACGTCGGGCCCTCATACCAGCCTCATGGAGTCTGTTGCTGACTGTTTGAGCAGACACATGCACATTTGTGGCCTGCTGGAGGTAATTTTGCAGGGCTCTGGCAGTGCTCCTCCTTGCACAAAGTCGGAAGTAGCGGGGCTGCTGCTGGGTTGTTGCCCTCCTATGGCCTCCTCCACGTCTCCTGATGTACTGGCCTGTCTCCTGGTAGCGCCTACATGCTCTGGACACTACACTGACAGACACAGCAAACCTTCTTGCCACAGCTCGCATTGATGTGCCATCCTGGATGAGCTGCACTACCTGAGCCACTTGTGTGGGTTGTAGACTCCGTCTCATGCTACCACTAGAGTGAAAGCACCGCCAGCATTCAAAAGTGACCAAAACATCAGCCAGGAAGCATAGGAACTGAGAAGTGCTCTGTGGTTATCATCTGCAGAACCACTCCTTTATTGGGGGTGTCTTGCTAATTGCCTGCAATTTCCACCTGTTGTCTATTCCATTTGCACAACAGCATGTGAAATTTATTGTCAATGTTGTCCTAAGTGGACAGTTTGATTTCACAGAAGTGTGACTGACTTGGAGTTAAAATTGTGTTGTTTAAGTGTTCCCTTAATTTTTTTGAGCAGTGTATAAATATATATATATATATACACACACACACACACACACACTTGAAGTCAGAAGTTTACATACACCTTGGCCAAATACATTTGAACTCAGTTTCTCAATTCCTGACATTTAATCCTAGTAAAAATTCTCTGTCTTAGGTCAGTTAGGATCACCACTTCATTTGAAGAATGTGAAATGTCAGAATAATAGCAGAGAGAATGATTTATTTCAGCTTTTTCTTTCATCACATACCCAGTGGGTCAGAAGTTTACATACACTCAATCCGTATTTGGTAGCAATGCCTTTAAATTGTTTATCTTGGGTCAAACGTTTCGGGCATCCTTCCACAAGCTTCCCACAATAAGTCGGGTGAATTTTGTCCCATTTCTCCTGACAGAGCTGGTGTAACTGAGTCAGGTTTGTAGGCCTCCTTGCTCGCACACGCTTTTTCAGTTCTGCCCACACATTTTCTATAGGATTGAGGTCAGGGCTTTGTGATGGCCACTCCAATACCTTGACTTTGTTGTCTTTAAGCCATTTTGCCACAACTTTGGAAGTATGCTTGGGGTCATTGTCTATTTGGAAGACCCATTTGCGACCAAGCTTCAACTTCCTGACTGATGTCTTGAAATGTTGCTTCAGTATATCCACATAATTTTTCTTCCTCATGACGCCATCTATTTTGTGAAGTGCACCAGTCCCTCCTGCAGCAACCCCCCCCCCCCACTACATGATGCTGCCACCCCCGTGCTTCATGGTTGGGATGGTGTTCTTCGGCTCGCAAGCCTCCCTCTTTTTCCTCCAAACATAACGATGTTCATTATGGCTAAACAGTTCTATTTTGTTTCATCAGACCAGAGGACATTTCCCCAAAAAGTACGATTGTTGTCCCAATGTGCAGTTGCAAACCGTAGTCTGGCATTTTAATGGCGGTTTTGGAGCAGTGGCTTCTTCCTTGCTGAACGGCCTTTCAAGTTATGTCGATATAGGACTCGTTTTACTGTGGATATAGATACTTTTGTACGTTTTCCTCCAGCATCTTCCGGCGTTCTGCTCCTTACCTTCTCCAGGTCGGGCTTATGTACAGGAGACCCGGCGCCTGCTCCATCTGAGTCCCCTCCGTTGCTGCACACCTCCCTCATCACCTACAGGAAGAGGAAGACCAGACACACAACGACAGCACTGTTTAGTTACAACAATTAAATCATCAGTTCATGCTCATTTCAAGCATGGGAGCAAGATTGAACAGGTCATGTCAATGGCAATTCATTTCAAAAACGTGTTACACTGTGTTACATCAGCAGATGGATCATCGTGCAGTATGAAACACACGCAGTATGAAACACACGCACCATGACTGACAGAAAAGTCGCGGGGGAAAAAGGCAACGGCTCGGTACACAGATAGCTAGCTGTACAGTACTTGACTACAGCCATTGGTCGATTGCCATTGTCGCATCCATTGTGAGACGCATCCATTGTGTTAGGTAACACGCCCATTCAGAACGGCATATCCAGGGATATCCACACACTGCATGGGGGCGTGGATGGGCCGCCAGTTTGGATCAACATGACCTTGCAGAACCTCCAACCTGGCAACCCATCAACAGCACAACCACCACCATATTGAGTCAATATCATTGACACATGAGCAGCGAGTGAATGAATGATAACGCTATGCTAGGTTAACCTATCGAGGGGTGACTTGGGGACTACTGTGGAGACAGGCAACATGTACACAAGCACGTACGCGCACGCAGGTATTCACGCACGTGCACACACACAAACAACCCTCAAAACACACACACACACAACCCTTCAAAACCATCTGCGTCTGTCCCCGCGGTGGAGTTCTTCTCAGCGACTCTGCTCACCACAGTTCATTGGCTTTGGCTGGGAGCGAACATAATTGGCGCTGCAGGGAAATTACAGGCTGTGGCTGGGCTCCATGGTTTTGGCCCTAGCCAGAGCGTTGCTGGAACGTTTGGGACAGACATGAACTAAATGTCTCCCTATCTGCCATCAGGGAGAGGCAAATCACACAGTTTATATGATATTATACAGATAAAATCAAATCAAATGTTATTGGTCACACATATTTAGCAGATGCTATTGCGGGTGTGGCGAAATGCTTGGGTTTTGGGTTGGGTTTGGAGGGCTTAAGGACTTTCGTCATTTGCCAATAGAAGGGTGTTTTGTTAAATCTGGGAGAATACTCTTCATTTATGCTTCACATCAATCTAGTGCCATAAACATTTGTGGCATATAACTGGAAAATATGCTTCTCTGCTGAATCTTTGAATGGCAGTGTTCTTATTGTGAGTGACAACCCATACTTTAACACCATGCATACTATACTGCATGTACATGGATAAAGATCCATGGTGTAAAGGAACACCTAGGTGAGAATGCTGTTCATTGACTACAGCTCAGCGTTCAACAGCATAGTGCCCTCAAAGCTCATCAATAAGCTAATGGCCCTGGGACTAAACACCGCCCTCTGCAACTGGATCCTGGACTTCCTGACGGGCCGCCCCCAGGTGGTAAGAGTAGGCAACAACCCGTTTGCCACGCTGATCAACAACACTGGGGCCCCTCAGAGGTGTGTACTTAGTCCCCTACTGTACTCCCTGTTCACCCATGACTGGCCAAACACGACTCCAACACCATCATTAAGTTTGCTGACGACACAATAGTGGTAGGCCTGATCACCGACAACGATGAGACAGCCTATAGGGAGAAGGTCAGAGACCTGGCAGTGTGGTGCCAGGAGAACAAGCAAGACAAAAGAGCTGAGCGCGGCCTACAGGAAAAGGTGGACGAACAGGCCGCCATTAACATCGACGGGGCTGTAGTGAAGCGTGTCGAGAGCTTCAAGTTGCTTGGTATCCACATCACCAACGAACTATCATGGTCCAAACACAAGACAGTCGTGAAGAGGGCACGACAACACATTTTCCCCCTCAGAAGACTGAAAAGATTTGGCATGGGTTCCCAGATCCTCAAAACATTCTACACAGCTGCACCATCGAGAGCATCCTGACCAGTTGCATCACTGCCTGATATGGCAACTGCTTGGCATCTGACCGTAAGGCGCTACAAAGGGTAGTGCGTACGGCCCAGTACATCACTGGAGCCAAGCTTCCTACCATCCAAGACCTATACAATAGGCGTGTCAGAGGAAAGCCCAAAAAAGTGTCAGAGACTCCAGCCACCCACGTCATAGACTGTTTTCTCTGCTACTGCATGGCAAGCAGTACCGGTACCGGACCAAAAGGCTCCTCAACAGCTTCTACCCCCGAACCATATGACTGCTGAACAATTAATCAAATAGCCACCGGACTATTTACATTGACCCCCCCCTATTTGTTTTGTACACTGCTGCTACTTGCTGTTTATTACCTATGCATAGTCACTTCACCTCTACCTATATGTTCAAATTCTCCTTCTCCCAAATCCAGTCAGCTGATGTTCTGAAAGAGCTGCAAAATCTGGACCCCTACAAATCAGCCGGGCTAGACAATCTGGACCCTTTCTTTCTAAAATTATCTGCCGAAATTGTTGCCACCCCTATTACTAGCCTGTTCAACCTCTCTTTCGTGTCATCTGAGATTCCCAAAGATTGGAAAGCAGCTGCGGTCATCCCCCTCTTCAAAGGGAGGGACACTCTTGACCCAAACTGCTACAGACCTATATCTATATCTAGATTACCGACCATTTCGAATCTCACCATACCTTCTCTGCTATGCAATCTGGTTTCAGAGCTGGTCATGGGTGCACCTCAGCCACGCTCAAGGTCCTAAACGATATCTTAACCACCATCGATAAGAAACATTACTGTGCAGCCATATTCATTGATCTGGCCAGGGCTTTCGACTCTGTCAATCACCACATCCTCATCGGCAGACTCGACAGCCTTGGTTTCTCAAATGATTGCCTCGCCTGGTTCACCAACTACTTCTAGTTCAGTGTGTCAAATCGGAGGGTCTGCTGTCCGGACCTCTGGCAGTCTCTATGGGGGTGCCACAGGGTTCAATTCTTGGACCGACTTTCTTCTCTGTATACATCAATGATGTCGCTCTTGCTGCTGGTGAGTCTCTGATCCACCTCTACGCAGACGACACCACTCTGTATACTTCTGGCCCTTCTTTGGACACTGTGTTAACAATCCTCCAGGCAAGCTTCAATGCCATACAACTCTCCTTCCGTGGCCTCCAATTGCTCTTAAATACAAGTAAAACTAAATGCATGCTCTTCAACCGATCGCTGCCTGCACATTCCCGCCTGTCCAACATCACTACTCTGGACGGCTCTGACGTAGAATACATGGACAACTACAAATACCTAGGTGTCTGGTTAGACTGTAAACTCTCCTTCCAGACCCACATCAAACATCTCCAATCCAAAGTTAAAACTAGAATTGGCTTCCTATTTCGCAACAAAGCATCCTTCACTCACTCGCCCTTGTAAAACTGACCATCCTACCAATCCTCGACTTCGGCAATGTCATTTACAAAATAGCATCCAATACCCTACTCAACAAATTGGATGCAGTCTATCACAGTGCAATCCATTTTGTCACCAAAGCCCCATATACTACCCACCATTGTGACCTGTACGCTCTCGTTGGCTGGCCCTCGCTTCATACTCGTCGCCAAACCCACTGGCTCCATGTCATCTGCAAGAGCCTGCTAGGTAAAGTCCCCCCTTATCTCAGCTCGCTGGTCACCATAGCATCTCCCACCTGTAGCACGCGCTCCAGCAGGTATATCTCTCTGGTCACCCCCAAAACCAATTCTTTCTTTGGCCGCCTCCCCTTCCAGTTCTCTGCTGCCAATGACTGGAACAAACTACAAAAATCTCTGAAACTGGAAACACTTATTTCCCTCACTAGCTTTAAGCATCAACTGTCAGAGCAGCTCACAGATTACTGCACCTGTATATAGCCCACCTATAATTTAGCCCAAACAACTACCTCTTTCCCTACTGTATTTATTTTGCTCCTTTGCACCCCATTATTTTTATTTCTACTTTGCACATTCTTCCACTGCAAATCTACCATTCCAGTGTTGTACTTGCATTTACTTTGCCACCATGGCCTTTTTTTTGCCTTTACCTCCCTTATCTCACCTCATTTGCTCACATCGTATATAGACTTGTTTATACTGTATTATTGACTGTATGTTTGTTTTACTCCATGTGTAACTCTGTGTCGTTGTATGTGTCGAACTGCTTTGCTTTATCTTGGCCAGGTCGCAATTGTAAATGAGAACTTGTTCTCAACTTGCCTACCTGGTTAAATAAAGGTGAAATAAATAAAAAACCTTGACTAACGAGTACTATTTTACTTTAATTTATTTGGTAAATATTTTCTTAACTCTTCTTGAACTGCACTGTTGGTTAAGGGCTTGTAAAGTAAGCATTTCAAAGGTAAGGTCTACACTTGTTATATTCGGCACGTGACAAATAAAGTTTGATTTGATGTGTACACGCACAGGCATCCATACTCTCGTGCAGGACATGGGTGTTGCCAAACATCGAGTGGCCCCAATGCAAAATGATTTCAGAGGAAGGATTTCAGGCAACACTGGCAGCAATGGACAATCATAAGAGCCTGACTGGGATAGGACGTGAACAGTGATTATAGAGCGAGACTGTGAGTGTAAACAGGCAACACACAGTGTGAGACGCCAAGCAGCCACTGCAGACCAGTAACCATATGACATGCAACATTATATCTCACCAGGCCTGCTTGCAGAAACAGAGGGATAATTACCACAAGACGAAAGAGAGGGAGGAGGAGAATAAGAGGAGGAAGAGAAAGATTACTAGCATTGGCCCAGTAGAGAAGAGGAAGAAAAGCAGGTCATGTTGAAGACGAGCGCTACAGAGACAAAGGAGAGATGAGGTAAGGGAACAAGAAGAAAAATATCAAATTCACGAGACCAAAAGGCACTGGAAAGGATTAGAAAGGTAGTAGCAACCCTATATGGACATTTAGATTCCATAAACAGTTCATTAGTCACACAATTTCTGGATTTCACATTAGTAAACCGTTTTGGTGCGCCTCAAGGCTCCGTTCTAGTCCCGTCTCCATTTACCAATGTAGTCTTACACGACTCAGTTCTTTACAGAGACATGGCATTGGTTCATAATCCTCCGACTAGGGTGGGATTTATCGGAGATCTTTTATATCCATTATTCCATCTTTAATGTGAAATGCAAGAGTGATTATTATCGAAGCTCTGTGTCTCTGGATGGAGAAACATAGTGGGGGAGACAGAGACAGAGAAGAAAAGAGAGAGCGGGGAAGAGTGAGAAAGACAGAGCAAGCGAGAAAGAAAGAAAGAAAGACAAAAACTAAGGAAAGACAAAGAAACAGAGAAAGAGAGAGAAACAGATCCCTTTTATTCTAGGGTCCTAGGCAACATCTAGCCCTAACATCCAAACACATGCTCCACACTCTAATCTTTTTGGCTCTGTGAGCTGCTCAAACACCCCCAGGCGTAACTGTATGCAGAGCAGGCCAAGATAATATCTCGTCCCTCACTGTACAGTTAATCATGCGAAGGTAAAATATGTGACTTCATTCCAATCCATCCACTCTATGCTCCTGTTTTGGGGTACGTCGAACCACGGCCAGCCGGGTCTCATAATTGAGCGCACTGATTGCAAGAGTCATTGGGTATGAAAAAGTAAGCATATGTCAATTAAGTAAACTTAAAACAGAGAGATAGTTTGGGGTGAGGGTGAAAGGCATGCGTTTATGTCGTGTTCACGTGTATCGGTTCAATGCCGTTTTAAAGTGCATTTCAACAGACACCTGACGAAATATGCAACAATGTCCTGTCTCGAGCGATAATTATGGATGTTGTGGTTCGGTTTGTATATCTGCGCAGTCCAGTACTTCTGCTCACAGGTACCTCGGCGCTACCCGAGAGTGCTGCTTCGCTGCAGCGAATCAATAAACAACCATACTTACCATATGGAAGCAGTAATTAAATCAGAACAAAAATATCTGACTAATCCCCTTTTTTCACTGCGGACATAAAGCTCTATAGAGGCCCACCATAGACGCAGGTTGACTTTTATTGGGATGATTCTTGTCCTGGAGGCAGAACTGAGCGATTTCCGCTAGATGGACCAGCTGCAAAGTCTAAATTGGCTATATTGAAAGAATTCAGAAAAACTACAATTAGGGATAACAGTGGGATTCAAATCAAATCACACTTTTATTCATCACATGCTTCGTAAACAACAGGTGTAGACAAACAGTGAAATGCTTACTCACTGACCCTTCTCAACAATGCAGAGAGAAAGAAATGTATGGGAGGTTACGGTGGGGGTTTAAAATCAGATTGTATGACTTTGTGGATGTGACCACTGCAGAATTGCCTCCAGAACAAGATCCATGCCAAAAAACGCTAACCTGCGAAATCTCAGGCCTCTCGGTTTTTTTAAAACGGGGCCCTCTTCAACAAAGTTTTTCACAGACCGGTGTGCTGTATGAAAAGGTTTAAAAAAAAGGGCCCTGTCGGTAAACTACAGAGCAGGAAATGTAATTGGCAGGAGCTGCATTCAGCAACTAGAGCAATGAAAAAACAAAAGGGGAAAAGGGGTCTTAAAATAGCGGCACAATGGGTTTTCAACGATAAACAACGGTTTACAAGGGGAATCTCAGGAAAGCAAGAGGTGAGGGGGGGGGGGGGGGGGGGGGGGGGGGTGTTGTAGCGTATGTGTGTAAGTGCATGTGTGTTTCTTTCAATTTGAACCCCCATGGCCTCTTCCATACTGCGATTGAAATGGAATAGCTCAAAGGCCTTTGGAATAACATACGGGGGGCAGAGGGGAAACTAAAAAGAACAGGTCTTTGTTTGATGTCAGCAGGATGGTTTGCTTTGCGGGCTTGTCGGAGTCCCCGGGAGAGGCAGGGCTGAGAGGGAGATCTGAGAGAGACGGCTCTACAAATACTAAGCAAACATCCTGACATTAGAGTGCAGACATCAGAAACACCTGTTCAAAATAACCATCTGGGCCCTAACACAATACCAGAAAGAAAAGTCCATCCGCTAAGGCAAAACAATGGGGACGTTATTCTCATAATATGATTATGTTATAAGTAATCTCTCCCCTTTAAAAAACAACCAGTGGCATACTGTACCTCTGGACAGACATTCCAGAAGAATCATGCTTCAGGATTGATGGGAAATACACTCGATCCTGTTCTCACTCCAAAAGAGTGCATTGGACAGGGTGACCCCTCTACATAGAACCAGTCCGTTTCTGATTTACCCAACTTGTCATTGTATCCAATGCACACATTAGTCTGGCACTCCGTCTACAATGGTGTTGCGGTAACTTGGGACCATCGTCAGACAGCAAACCTCCGTAGCAACCCTCTGTAACATCCTAATTGGTGTCTCGGGTCATTCCGTTACCCCTGGACCCCTCGGTCTACAATAGTGCGCGCCGCTGTAATGTCATAATCTGTGTCTCGGGTAATTGTGTTACCTTGAGCCACTCCTCCGCCTGCTCTTTGCTCTGCACGGCCAGGACCAGGGCATCTGCTCCCTGGTGCACTATCTTCAGCTCGTGTTTCTTCTTCTTGCCGTCCTTGGGGACGTGTGTGATGCTGCAGCCTGATAACACTAGCTCCATCTGGGGCGCCTGGTCTTTAGATGACTTGTAGCACTGGAGGAGGGAGGAGAGAGAGAGAGAGAGAGAGAGAGAGAGAGAGAGAGGTCAATGACCCAGTGGGTCAAGTTTTTGTGTGCGTCTCCGGGTGCGCGTGGCTATTGATGTGTGAAGGTGACAGTGTGTCTCTCTGTGTCTGTGCGTGCGTCCGTACCAGCAGCTTGTTGTCCTTGATGACACAGAGCAGCTTGGTCCACTGGCCGAAGCGTTTCTTGCGCAGCAGGAAGGCACAGATGCGTGCGTCCTTGACGAGATCCATGGAGGCCTCCTCGCTAGGCCACTGGTGTCGCATCTTCTTCCCTCTACCCTTCCCGTCCTCCTCCTCCTCGTCATACGACTCATACGAACTGCTCATCTGGTCCGAATCGTAGTCTGAGAGATCGTTGAGGGATAATAAAATGTAAGATATTGACTGCAGGGGCGGGTGTAGGTTCATTGTGAGTGAACGTGTGTTCACGTTGTGTGTGTGTGTGTGTGTGTTTGTGTGTATTCACATGGATGTGCGTTTGTGTTTTGTACACTTACTGGAGGTGATGTATTCTGGGGCTTTTCCAGGACTGAGGGGGACGGCCTCTTCATAGTAGCCCTCTGGGAGAGACGAGCTGGGGAGAGGAGGAGGCCCGTTGTCTGGAGGCTGGAGGAAACACAGGGAGAGAGAGGGATTGGTTACGATGCACTGTAGTCTATGGGAAAGCGCCACAGGGAGGTTAATACGTGTGTTAGAGCGTGACAGGCAGGGCGCAAACACAGGAAGTAGCTACTTCGGATGTGAGGTCCCTTTAGTGGAACTTCAAAGATTAAGTGTGACCCCCCGTCTATATGGTGGCCATCTTATCTCTAGGTTATCAATGAGACAATGGGAGGAAGGGATTCATTTAGTAATCAGCTGAGTTGACTCATGATTGGCTTTGTCACAGCAATCAACAGGTAAATCATTTTCACTAAGATGTGATGCTTTTCCACTTAGGCAATAACACTGGGGAGGGGGTAGAGGGAGAGAGAGAGAAGATCAAGAGAGAGAGGAGGAGATCGAGAGAGAGAGAGAGAGAGAGAGAGAGAGAAGGCAAAAAAAGAAGAAGAGGGGAATAGGATGGGAAATAACACTTCTTTGTTGTCTTCCCCACTTAGCTAGCTAGGGCGCGAGGAGAAACTAACTCACGCGCTGGGGTCTTTGCCTTCGGCTCTTAAAATAACATAATTGCGGCAATAAAAATCTAATCTCTCCAAGTGCATGGAAATAAATGTCTTCGTTGACATTTAATGCGGGAATTTGAGCATTCCCAGAGTTGGTCTTCACCCAGAGTGAGAGAGTACAGAGAGAGAGAGAGAGAGAGAGAGAGAGAGAGAGAGAGAGAGAGAGAGAACACAGAGAGTACAGAGAGAGAGAACACAGAGAGTACAGAGAGAGAGAGAGAACACAGAGAGAGAGAACAGAGAGAGTACAGAGAGAAAGAACAGAGAGAGTACAGAGAGAAAGAACAGAGAGAGAGAGCGCGAAAGAGAGAGAGAGAGAAAGAGAGAGAGAGATAAGCAATTATGGCTGGTGACTCCAATAAAGTCCCAGCAACACCCCCCCCCCCTCATGGAACGGTCCGCTCTAATTTCAGCAGCTGACGTTTTCTCTACCTGTGGAGGGTTTTAAGGGGGAAAATCCACCAGCGTTGTGAAACGCTAGCACTATGGGCCGTTGATCGCGGCCGCTCCCAAAAAGGCGCCAACCGACGGCACATCAATGTCCCCATCGTCATGGCAACATGGATATACGTGGCTATTCACGGGGGGGGGGGGGCATAAAAACATGTTGGTGTTGTTGTTTTCTTACAGTGCAGAGCAGAGCTATGTCAAAATGTATTTGTTACCGTGTAATCAGCAAAGCATTTATACTGGACACGTGAGTTAGCCCTATAGCGAGAGAGAGAGAAGGAAATCATATGACACACAGTAGTGTTAGGATGTGGGGCAATCCATCCAACAGGTCTGCGGTGACCATATTTATACATATAGATAGGGGAATCTAAATGCAAAGTCAATACGATGACTCTACACTACACTCATTAACCCAAAGGGAAATCGTAGAAGAACCAGCAGTGTTTATGCCATGCACACTGGCATGCTAGTTGCCATAGTTGTAGCTAGAAACTAGGGTAAAAGTGTCAAATTGGTAATAATCCTATCTGCAGCCCGTCTCTTATAACACTCAGCCACTCTGTCTAGGCAAACCCCAGAGACAAACACTAACCACTAATGATAAACACAAATTCATCACAGTGTGCGTTTCAGCACCAAAATGCTTCCTCAGTCTTTCTGCCTATGTCTTTACACCCTCCCCTCTTCCTTCTACAGTATTTACGCCCTTTATCTATCCATCTACACTCCCTTTCTCTCCATGTATGTTTTTTTTTTAAAACCTACCTGACTTGCCGAGTTAAATAAAAGGTTAAGAACAAATTCTTATTTACAACGACGGCCTACACCGGCCAAACCCGGACGACGCTGGGCCAATTGTGCACCGCCCTATGGGACTCCCAATCACGGCCGTTTATGATATAGCCTGGATTCGAACCAGGGTGTCTGTAGTGACACCTCTAGCACTGAGATGCATTGCCTTTGACCGCTGCGCCACTCGGGAGCCCCCCCGCCTCCTCCTAGTGTTATCTCCTAAGTGGAAGTATGTACTCCCTATCTTGTATCTACCCTCGCTCTCCCTCGCTCTCCATCTACCCTCGCTCTCCATCTACCCTCGCTATCCCCCACTCTCCATCTACCCTCGCTCTCCATCTACCCTCCCCCATCTACCCTCTCCCTCCCCATCTACCCTCTCCCTCCCTCTCTCCCCATCTACCCTCTCCCTCACTCTCTCCCTCTACCTTCTCCTTCCCTCTCTCCCCATCTACCCTCTCCCTCCCTCTCTCCCCATCTACCCTCTCCCTCTACCTTCTCCCTCCCCCGCTCTCCCTCTACCTTCTCCCTCCCCCGCTCTCCATCTACCCTCTCCCTACCTCGCTCTCCGTCTACCCTCTCCCTCCCTCCCTCCATCTATCCTCTCCCTCCATCTACCCTCTCCCTCCATCTACCCTCTCCCTCCATCTACGTATACTCCCCCTCTCTCTGTCCATCTACCCTCTCCCTCCATCTACGTATACTCCCCCTCTCTCTGTCCATCTACCCTCCCCATCGCCCCTCTCTCTGTCCATCTACCCTCCCTGTCTCCCTTTGTCTATATATTCCCTTTCCATCTAGAACTTTAACTCCAAGCAATGGCTCAAACCCAAAACCTCATCATATTTCCTCTGGGAAACAGTGCTTTGTGGTGAACTCATTTTCTGGCAAGGTCACTGGCCCACTAAACTCCACAGATGCTCCCCCCACCCCTCCTGACCCTCCCAGAAACTTCCCCACTGCACCAAAGGAGGAAGAGAGAAAGAAAGAAAGTTGAGTGAGTGAGTGGAAGACTTCAAAATCAAGAAAGAAAAAAATTTCAGCCTTGACATTTGAACAATAAGCTCTGGTAAAATACATCCACTTGGCCTTTTACCTTAAAACACAAAAGCTGGAGGTTGTGTTTGTGTTCGTGTGGTGGACTGCTTGGACTGTTGATGTTGGAAGGCCGGAACCTCTCAGCAGTATCAGAATGTGCTCATTTCCTTCTTAGAGCATGTTAGCAACAATAGCAGCATTAATAACTCTCGAGACTTGAAAGTTTTAGATTTGCGTTTTCAAACGCAATTGAAATTACTTGAGATGGAGATTGGAGTTGTGACCCCATCACTCTACTATGAGAGGTATTCAGGGTCTGGTCAAGTGCATTGGACACACACACACACACAAGCATCCGCGCAATCACGCACACACACACACACACCTACTTTTCGAACAGCCTGTTCGCATCCCAGAAATAATCTGGCTTGACGAATCACACGATCTGACTAACAGAATGCATTGTGGTCCAAGTGCATTCCAGCCTCTGATTGACCGTAAACAAACACCATCCGTAAACACCACAGAGGTGTCGGATCCAGATCGATGTCTACACGCTAATTAGCCCTAATCATTAGCATCTTGTTCAGCTGATCCTTACGCTGTACGCATGCAGTTCCAAACAAACCCTGAAAGTTTTGAAATACTATTGAACCAAGTTCTCCTATAGATGCATATGGCCTTGAACCCACCAATTCCGTTCCACATCCCAAAGCTATCTGCATAATACACTCCTATTGTGAATTCCCACCCATGTATCTTTTAGATTAACAGATCTGTGCATTTGATGCCCTTAAACCCAGCAATTTCCCCAATTCCAGGGAGCAGCCCATGTGTAATTAGGGAGCAGCAGTGAGGGAGGCCTGACTGTCCTTGGTTTGGAGACAATGTGGGGGAGATTTTTGTCTTTCTAGTCTGGGCTTAGCGCTCCATACCGCAATCCATTCTCTGTCTGTCTGCGTAGGAGGGGTAGTCAGTGTTGTGTCAATGTTTTTGCTGTCGTGGGAGTTGTGGGAACACAGAGGGGACAGAAGCAGGCTGACTCGCAGTTTGTCTGAGAGAGAAAGACTTCCCAAGATGCTTTGGGGTTTCTATCCATTTAGGTTGAGGGACTCTAGCAGTTGCTTCTCCATACACTATATAATAAAAATTACGTAGACACCCCTTCAAATGAATGGATTTGGCTATTTCAGCCACACCTGTTGCTGACAGGTGTATAAAATCGAGCACACAGCCATGCAATCTCCAAAGACAAACATTGATAGTAGAATGGCCTTACCGAAGAGCTGTGACTTTCAACGTGGCACCGTCATCGGAATCCACCTTTTCAATAAGTCAGTTCGTAAAATTCTTGCCCTGCTAGAGCTGCCCCGGTCAACTGTAAGTGCCGTTAGTCTAGGAGCAACTATGGCCCATGAAGTGGTAGGCCACACAAGCTCACAGAATGGGACCGCCGAGTGCTGAAGCATGTAATGCATAAAAATCGTCTATCCTTGGTTGTAACAGTCACTAAGAGTTCCAAACTGCCTCTGGAAGCTGACGTGTTCGTCGGGAGCTTCATGAAATAGATGTCCATGGCCGAGCAGCCACACACAAGTCTAAGATCACCATGCGCAATGCCAAGCGTCAGCTAGAGCGGTGTAAAGCTTGCCGCCATTGGACTCTGGAGTAGTTGAAACGCGTTCCCCGGAAGTGACGAATCATGCCATCTGGCAGTCCGACCGACGAATCTGGGTTTGGTGGATGCCAGAACGCTACCTGCCCGAATGCATAGTGCCAACTGTAAAGTTTGGTGGATGATGAATTATGGTCTGGGGCCTTGTTTCATGGTTCAGACTAGGCCATTAATTCCAGTGAAGGGAAATCTTAACGCTACAGCATACAATGACATTCTAGACGATTCTTTACTTCCAACATTGTGTCAACAGTTTGGTCAAGGCCCTTTCCTGTTTCAGCATGACAATGCCCCCGTGCACAAAGCCAGGTCAATACAGAAATGGTTAAATCGAGATAGGTGTGAAAGAACTTGACTGCCCTGCACAGAGCCCTGACCTCAACTCCATCAAACACCTTGGGATGAATTGGAACACCGACTGCGAGCCAGGCCTAATCGCCCAGCATCAGGGTCCGACCTCAGTAATGCTGAATAAAATCCCCGCAGCAATGTTCCAACATCTAGTGGAAAGCCTTCCCAGAAGAGTGGAGGCTGTTAGAGCTGGGGGGACCAACTCAATATTAACGTCCATGATTTTGGAATGAGATGTTTGACGAGCAGGTGTCCACATACTTTTGGTCATGAAGTGAAGTGAACATAAAAAATAAAAAAAATAAAAAAATAATTGGAGTTAGAAATTAAATATACCAATTAATTCTTGAAGAATATAACATACATTTTAAAGAGACTCGTGTCTATAATTCTATTTTTTTTTCTTGGTTTTAATTTAGTTATAATAGTGTCAAAAGCTGGCCAACATACTTTGTATTAGCCCATGGTGAACAAAAACACATGTTTTCTTCCATCTCATTCTCCATGACCCTGCCATTCCTATTCTGATATGGGTCCAGTCAAGTGCAGCCAACTTTAATCTGAGCTTTTCTGCTTACTAAATATGGAGGTCATCTCTCTGCCAGCCCCTGCAGCAGTTGGGGTCATCAGTGCATCTAAACCAAACAAGAGGGGGGAGAATTACTGATACGCATTGCGTGTGCATTCACATATGCATGCGCGCACACACACACACACGGATCATGGAGCCGTGCTAAGGCAGCACAAACTGGCTTCTGGGCCTCTGAGCCTTTTGCCTGGCCTTAGTGAACTCGCATGCACTGTAGGAACAAAAACAGTCTCTAGCACGCCTACCCGCTCTCCATATGAAACTGCCCCTGACGGTTGAAGGATGGTGAATAGGCCATTGTGTCTGAGAGAAACTCAAACCGGACTTCTACAGATTAGTCACTAGCGCACTCATACCAGTCCAAGAGCTTCTTGAGCACGCACACTCATGAAGATACACACATCCAGCTACTCTCACTCATGCACACACACACCATACAAAGTGGTTGGTGTGAAAAAACACCCTCTGCTGGATCCAAAAACCCAGCACTCCTCCCTTTCAGAACAAGCATGGCCACTGAGCCATGTTCACTGATGCTAATCTACGTGTTACACCAAACTGTTTTTACACGACCTGCCCATATTAGTGGACACCTCAGCAAACCCTTGTACCAGTTCCCATTCCGAATTCTATTCTCTCCCTCCCTCCCTCTTTTCCTGGGAATGGGAGTGGGGGATAAGTCTGTGTTTCTAGGCAGGTGTGCTCGTGCAGGCAGCCGGAGCGGATGTGCCAGTCTGAATGCCGAGAAGGGAAAAACCCAGCACAAGAGAAACAAGCATTGAGGGAGTGTGGAGCAGAGGAGTGATAGGAAACTTCCAGACCTCCACACCTCTTCCCCTCTTTCTGCCACCTCACAATGAGGTGTCAATATGGGCCAGAGGGAGGGGAGGGGTCCATGAGACTTTTGAAAAAACACGTGCATGGCTTGACATTAACCTGTTTATCCCCTTGTCCTTCAGACATGGAGGTAACTGAACATTTTGTTGTGTTGTTTGATGCAAGAAACCACCTTACAAAATATAATGCATTATTATTCCCATGCCATTGTTACAGAGAATCAGACAAATTATGCTACCCTCTGCCTATTGGCTACTTAGCTTATTCAAGACTGTCTCAAATTCAACACTGCCCTTTTAAGACAAAACACTTTTCAAAGATGTCTAGAAATGTACGTTTTGTGCTCTTGTAGGAAGCAATCACTCCCCTATTGCTGACTACAAATAATTTATTATGGGGCTAATAACTTACTAACTAGTAAAGGATATGAACAAAATGTGCATACGTAAATGTGCACACATGCAGCTCTTGCTTGAACTCAAAACAATCACATCTACTCACAACTGCTCATGCTGTGAATACAGTCCAGTTCAAAGTAAAATGGCAAGGATCGATATGGCAAAGGCCTATTTGCATATAGGCCTACTGCAGCTCTGATTGGTTATGCTGCACCAGTTTGTGTAGAGTACGGGCTGAGTCATAAATGTCAATGCAATAGAATCCTACTCCGATGCATTCTGCCAAAAACAAAATCTCTTGTATAGTTCATTTTGTTTCAGTATCTTAATTGATCACAATTGCCACAGTAAAGGGAAACGTTGATAGTGTTAACAGAGAAAACTCTAGAACAGTGGTCACCAACCTTTTGAGTCAACATCACTTCCTGAGTCAAAAATACCAAAATCTACCACACATGACTTAAAAATGTAAGCCTAATGCAACATGAACCAGTTAAAAACAGTACTGTAGCAATTAGGTTTGTGCAGTAAGCTATAGGCCCAATACATTATCACTGCATATAGGCTTTCCTTGAATTGCCCTGCCATTGCACTGTTGTTTGGGATTTAAACAATATATAATATTTCAAACTTTGAGGTAGGCTATATGATCACACCGGTAATAGAGCCGTTGTTGTATTACTTGTGAGGCACAGCTAAGTGAGCATACACTTTACAGGAGGATGGTGGCACCTTAATTAAGGAGAATTGTGGTAATGGCTGGAGAGGTTTCCATGTGTTTGATGCCATTTCATTTGCTCTGATCCGGCCATTATTAATGAGCTCTTCTCCCCTCAGCAGCCTGCTGTGATGATGGTGCCTGCATCTGATGGTCAGTCTCAGAGTAGGGAGAGAGCAGAAGATTGAGGGTCCGCCTCTCTACATCCGTCCGCTCTCCCTTTCCTCCACTGACACAAACCAAAAACGGACTTCCAGCTGATGGCAAAACTTGAGGCGCACCACATTATTTCTGCCTCATGCACCAATTCATGCCGTTACTCCTATGAACATGAGAAAGTGAAATATTCCTCGATATTAAAAAAGACCCAACCCACTAATAATAACAACGCAAACCTATCGATAGACTTTCCTACTCATTCATTCCTGCTGCACTGCATGTTGTAGTGCTGAGCGGAAATAGAAAGAACGCGCATTTTACGGATTATAAAAGTGTTGAATACAAAGTGTTGACAGTGCCGAGTAAGAACTTAAAAATGAACTCAGTCATGAAAACAGCAGCTCTTTGCTGTATTCGTTGACAGTCTCTCTCTAGTCATGGTTTTAAACGTTTTAAAATCTTGCAGTATTAACTCTGATGTAGCTTTCTTTTATGCCTGCTACGTTACTGCAGACACGATAATCGGAGCCTCCGATTGGCCAACGGTAGAGCTATAGTGCACTTGATTTGCTCTCCGGGCCTTCCAGGAAGGCAGAGTTTGTACCTTCAGACACATGAAATGGTTCAAAATGGCAACAGTTGAATCAGGTGTACCTACCGCCAACAGCCCAAGACAAATAAAAAAAGAAACAAGGCTTTATCATTGTTTTTTTTTACAGATATATTTGGCAATCGACTAGAGATTCGCCTTAAAGATTGACCAATCGATCGCGATCGACCTGGTGGTGACCACTGCTCTACAAAGTTGAGACATTTAATCTTGTGCTTCTCTCCATGGGCTGATATTTCTCCTGTGTGGCAGTCCCGGGGCTACTGCGCACCCACACAGCTTACAGGGAACATTGGTCGGGGGTAGAGCCTGGGATAGAGGGGCCGAGAAGGCCCCTGCTTTTGTTGGACAGCCCCGAGTGTCTGTTTGGGCTGGAATGGACTTTGCCTATTGTACTGGGAGAGAGCTGGCATAGTGAAACAGGCACACACACTCACATACTCATTCACTCCGAACACACATCCACACTCACATACCGAACAGACCCTCACTTACTTAGTCACACAGGAAGCGTGGTCCTTGCCAACTACCTACAGTCAGTCGTCATTCAGTTAGCTTAAGAGAGCGCTCTCATTCACCGAGTCAAATACGTATTCAGCTAGATCTTAATGCTTGGTTTTACTCCGTTTTAGAGGCAGTGTGAGTTTTCGCTTAGTTTCTTTATATAGTCAGTTAGATCACATCATCGATGGGAATAGAGAGAGACTTGGCCCTATAAAAACGGTCTTTGAAAACGTTTTGGGGGAAAAGGAGCGAAATTGGTTTTCCATTTGTGCTCCAGTTTTCAGGGAAACTTTTTCCAAAAGAGTTTATACGCACAAAGGCCCATGGAGGTTGGTGACTCTTCACGCCACGGTCCCATCACGTGATCTTTTAAAAGTGTCACTGCTCGTCATGAGATTTCCTTACCGTAATAAAAAACGTGATTAAAAATGGAGATTTACCGCTTGTTGTGTCGTTTCCACAGAGATGTGGTAGCCGTTTCATCGTGGATTTGTTGTTCTGTGTCAACAGTAAATCATATTTAATTGCCTTTGTCCATGACACAATACGATGGTGAAGTGACTGCATTTAACTGCGGTTAGACCAACCACCAAGTATGGGAAGTCCACTGAGAAACTAATGCCCAAGCAAGTGATGGCAGGGCCAATTTTGCCTAAGTTGGCCATCAATACCACAGTATATTGAAACGAACACCCCAAACCAAATCACAAGCAACTAACTAAATGGGTGAATTGATTAATTGGGAAGTGATAGATTCAGCTCCAGGCTCATACTGTGTACGCACATCAAGGCTTCATTTAGAATGGTGACATTGTTACATGCCAGCACTAAATGTGTCTCTCTTTTAGGTTAGAATTGGATTGACCAAATACAGAAGAATCGGGCTTATCCAACCACAACACAGCAATGGCCATTGTGACAGACTATTGGCTTTCAAGTGGTTGTAGTTAGCAATTCTTATCAGTAATGTTCTTTCTTTTCAACCCCACACAAGGTTTTCAACAATTCAGACACTTGCAAAAAGAGACCCCTTTAAATAGTACTGAAGACCAACTCAGTACACTGTAGGGATAGGAATGTGTGTATGTATAGAGTTCCACGTGAGGAAACGTTCTACAGTAGACTGACATGAAGGAAAGCACACAGAGAAGAAGAAAAATAAATCAAGGAACTCACAAACACAGTGGGAGAGTGATTCCACTGTGTGAGTATTTTTGTGTGTGTGCATGTGTGTGTCTACACTAACTCGGACACAAAGCCCTCGGCCGAGACACATATTTATCTTAACGAGCGCTTGGGGAGGAAGCGAGGAGGAGGAGCGAGTTGTCTCAGTCAGGAGTTGAGAGAGAGAGAGAGAGAGAGAGAGAGAGAGAGAGAGAGAGAGAGAGACAGATAGAGAGAGAGAGAGAGACAGACAGAGAGTGAGAGAGAGAGAGAGAAAGGCAAATTAAACACAAATGGAGCTCGTCTGCCTCAGAGAGACAAACACAGCTAGGCGGAGTGGAGTGGATAACCGAGTGGACTGGAGAACGGAGTGTGTGGTTGTGTGTGTATGAGGAAGATAGTGTAAATGCTCTGACTGTATACACAGAACTATGTGGACACCCCTTCAAATTTGTGGATTCGGCTATTTCAGACCCACCAATTGCAAAATCGAGTACACAGTCATGCAATCTCCATAGACAAACATTGGCAGTAGAATGGCCTTACTGAAGAGCTCAGTGACTTTCAACGTAACACCGTCATTGGATGCCGCTTTTCTAACAAGTCAGTTTGGCAAATTTCTGCCCTGCTAGAGCTGCCCCGGTCAATTGTAAGTGCTGTTATTGTGAAGTGGAAACATCTAGGAGCAACAACAGCTCAGCCGCGAAGTGTAGTGATGAATCACGCTTCACCAACCGGCAGTTCGATGGACGAATCTGAGTTTGGTGGATGTCATGAGAACGCTACCTGCCCGATTGCATAATGCCAACTGTAAAGTTTGGTGGAGGAGGAATAATGGCATTCTAGACAACTCTGTGCTTCCAACTTTGTGGCAACAGTTTGGGGAAGGCCCTTTCCTATTTCAGCATGAAAATGCCACTGGGCACAAAGTGAGGTCCATAAAGAAATGGTTTGTTGGGATCATTGTGGAAAAACTTGACTGGCCTATACAGAGCCCTGAACTCAACTCCATCAAACATCTTTGGGATGAATTGGAACGCCGACTGCGAGCCAGGCCCAATCGCCCAACACCAGTGCCAGACCTCGTTAATGCTATTGTGGCTGAATGGAAGCAAGTCCCTGCAGCAATGTTCCAACATCTAGTGTAAAGCCTTCCCAGAAGAGTGGAGGCTTCAATAGCGGCAAAGGGGGGGACCAACTCCATATTAATGCCCATGATTTTGGAATGAGATGTTGGACGAGCAGCTGTCCACAGACTTTTGGTCGTGTATCTCTGTATGTCCACGTACAAATATGTGTATATCCGGCGTGTGTATGCGAACAAGAAAGAGAAAATGTGTGTGTATGAGTGGCTCTCTATGAAAATGTGTGTAGGGGGTGGATGGGTTGATTTGGGGGAGAGGAGGAGGTGAGGTGTGTGTGGGGGGGGGGGGGGGGGGGGGGGGACTCGCCAACATCAACACAGATGGAATTCATTTGTCTCAGCAGCAGGCCTGGCTAGGCTTGCCCCATACTCTCCTGCATCGAACTGGGACGGAGCAGCACCACTCTCAAACCCACACTCCATGCAATGTATCTGAGAGCAACTGAGGCTGGGCCATTCATCTGGCTCAAAGTAATGACATCAAATAGAGGCACATGTACATGCCTAACACCCTGTGTGATGGCTATCGGTAAGGGTCAAGGTGTAGACTGAAACCCTGCTGTTGAAACACCACAGGGAGCGTAGCCGAGATAAAAAAGGGAGAGCGAGAGACAGAGAAAGACAGAGAGAGATAGGATGGACTGTTCCCACGAGGTTTCAGTCAGTCTGTGTCAATCTGAACGCCTGGTGGCAATTATGACTGCCTAATCACGGCCAGCTGTGTGTGTGTGTGTGTGTGAGAAACATGGGAGTACAAGAGTAAAGAAACTCCCCCTTCATCCTCTGTCTGATACACAGATTTATGAGGTGAGGGTTGGATAGTGTTGCAGTGTATACCAAAACTGCTATACTTTTCCAATACAAGAACATTAAACATTTTGTTACTTGTAGTACTTCTGTCAAATGTGTCTCGCGTCACATCGGCATTGTGAGGATCGAGTCTGTCTGGTCATTAGACTGAATCTTCTCAAGGGGGCTGTATAGCTCGCCAGGCTGCACTTGCGCAAGCCATTTTTGAGCAGCAAGCAAAGGGAGAGAAAATGCAGACAGCATGGCTCCTTCAAAGGGAAACATCATCCCTTGTTGACAACACTGGCTGCAGAAGCTAACTATGGGAATACATTTATTACAGAGCAGCCCACGAAACAACTAAGCAAAAGGTGTTACAAAGCAGAGCAGTGCAAGGGAGGGTTAGTTCCAAAACATAAAAAAAAAAAAAAAAAATGACATATGACATTTGCATTGTAGCGTTGTCAAACTATGAAACTTTGAATTCTTTTTGAGTGACAATGACATGAAAATATATTCAGCGTGACATTTGTGAGCATTATAATATGATTAGACAACTCAAAAGGACAGTAGCCACTAGCCAGCCAGCAGCCCTGGGCGAAGCGTGGCACCCTGGGAAGTGAATTGCACTCTGAGAATAGTACTATGATGTGTAAAATCCATTGTTTTTCTATGGCCTATAGACGATCTGATCTAACGAGCTTCAAAGTGTGTTTTGTGTCGTTTTGGAACCAAACTATTCATTTAATACATTCAATTATTTAGCTGTAATGAATTATATGTCTAATGAATGTCATTTGACACAATATTATGGCCATAGATTAGCAAATTAACACTGATATGTATCAAACTACATTTAAAAAAATATTTAGACATAATTGGTTTGGCATAAGAAAAATGTAAGGTATTCTGTTATTTAATATAGTGTTCTTTTTTTTTGCAAGAATTTGAATATAGAATATATTCTATTTGTTCTACCAGTTATCAACATTTTGTTCAATGTTTTTTTTAAAAGTAAAGCCCAGTGGTTATTCTGTGTCTTTAGCTAATATGTTATTTATTTTTGCCCTGGTATTGTTTCAGCATCGAGTATCATTTTGCTATTGAGTACAATTTCAGTATCAAGTATTAATATACTAAACTGGGTATAAAAGTCCAAAATCTGGTATCGTGACAACACTAGTTATAGGTACTTTTAAAATGACTCAAGAAGCCCCTGCACTTAGTGAGAGTGCGTGAGTGTGCGTGTATACCCAGAGTACTGCCAGTGACTGAAGGTCAAAGAAGGGCCCTGTCCTTCAAAGATAATTAGATAAAAATCCAAATAACTTCACAGATCTTCTTTGTAAAGGGTTGAAACAGCGTTTCCCATGCTTGTTCAATGAACCATAAACAATTAATGAACATGCACCTGTGGAACGGTCGTTAAGACACTAACAGCTTACAGACGGTAGGCAATCAAGGTCACAGTTATGAAATCTTAGGACACTAAAGAGGCCTTTCTACTGACTTTGAAAAACAAAAGAAAGATGCCCAGGCTCCCTGCCCATCTGCGTGAACGTGCCTTAGGCATGCTGCAAGGAGGCATGAGGATGTGGCCAGGGCAAATAATTGCAATGTCCGTACTGTGAGACGCCTAAGACAGAGCTACAGTGAGACAGGACGGACAGCTGATCGTCCTCGCAGTGGCAGACCACGAGTAACAACACCTGCACAGGATTGGTACATCCGGACATCACACCTGCGGGACAGGTACAGGATGGCAACGACTTTCATTTTATTTTTTATTTAACCTTTATTTAACCAGGAAGGGCTCATTGAGATTTAAAATCTATTTTTCAAGAGCGTCCTGGCCAAGATAGGCAGCACCAAGTCATTACAAAAATGAATTACAAAAACAACAACTGCCTGAGTTACACCAGGAACGCACAATCCCTCCATCAGTGCTCAAACTGTCCGCAATAGGCTGAGAGAGGCTGGACTGAGGGCTTGTAGGCCTGTTGTAAGGCAGGTCCTCCCTCACCAGACATCCCCGGCAACAACGTTGCCTATGGGCACAAACCCACCGTCGCTGGACTAGACAGGACTGGGAAAAAGTGCTCTTCACTGACGAGCCGCGGTTGTGTGTCACCTGGGTTGATGGTCGTTTATCGTCGAAGGATTGAGCATTACACCGAGGCCTGTACTCTGGAGCGGGATTGATTTGGAGGTGGAGGGTCCGTCATGGTCTGGGGCGGTGTGTAACAGCATCATCGGATTGAGCTTGCAGCCATAGCAGGAAATCTCAACGCTATAAGTTACAGGGAAGACATCCTCCTCCCTCATGTGGTACCCTTTCTGCAGGCTCCTCCTGACATGACCCTCCAGCATGATAGTGCCACCAGCCATACTGCTCGTTCTGTGCGTGACTTCTTGCAAGACAGGAGTGTCAGTGTTCTGCCATGGCCAGCGAAGAGCCCGGATCTCAATCCCATTGAGCACGTCCGGGACCTGTTTGATCGGAGGGTGAGGGCTAGGGCCATTCCCCCCCAAAAATGCCCGGGAACTTGCAGGTGCCTTGGTGGAAGAGTGTGGTAACATATCACAGCAAGAACTGGCAAATCTGGTGCAGTCCATGAGGAGGAGATGCACTGCAGTACTTAATGCAGCTGGTGGCCACACCAGATATTAACTGTTACTTTTGATTTTGAACCCCCCTTTGTTCAGGGACACATTCTATTTCTGTTAGTCACATGTCTGTGGAACTTGTTCAGTTTATGTCTCAGTTGTTGAATCTTGTTACGTAAACGCAGTTGACAATGAGAGGATGCTTCTTTTTTTGCTGAGTTAATTTTATGTTTCCAATAAAAAAACTAAGCGATCTAAGTATCCAGATCCCTCTCTACACATGGAACAGTTTCCATCCTCACCCCTGCAGCCTCAAGAAACTCACTGTCTACAACCGACATTAACCTTTCACAATTATTTTCATTTCCTGGAAGTAGGGCTCTGAGTTTTACCTGACACCTTGACCATGTGACCTGGTCAGGAAAACTCCTGTCCTGGAGTTAAGAGCCCTTAGCCTGGTTAAACCAGACTGGGACCTGAACTCACCAAGTGAAACAATGGTTTCACAGGTTTAACCAGGCTACAGGGCCGTACCCTTGTTTACTAATCTATCTACTCTCGAGGTAAAGACAAGCACTAAGCACCCTCTATTCTACAGTCTGCGTGTTAACAGGAGTGGGATAGGGTCGTGACACTGTGTTGACGAACAACCATTTCATTGATCCCTGCTTTCCTGTCTGGCCCTGACTGAGGACAGTGTTAGACTGGAATCACAGAAGACTGGGGCTACTGTGTGGGAATGAGCAAGAGAAGGGAACTCTTAATGGGGTTGAGCTCATTCAAGGCCTCAGGTTTCAAAAATGTTTGCAGTGGTGAAGAAATCGTCACATGAACACCTCCAATATGCTGTCGCTCTCTTGAGCATACACACACAGTACTCTCTCATACATTTTCCCTAACACGCACGCACACACACACACACACACACACACACACACACACACACACACACACACACACACACACACACACACACACACACACACACACACACACACACACACACACACACACACACACACACACACACACACACACACACACACACACACACACACACACACACACACACACACACACACACACACACACACACACAGGAGGGGAAGCCTGCTGGGTGGTTCAAAGTGAGGTTGATTTGGCTGGTTGGAATAAAATGCCCCACTCTTTGTCTATCTGATTAACAGATATCCTGTAAGGGTCTCCTGACCCCTAATTATATTAGAGCCTATGTATGTGTGTGTGTGTGTGTGTGTGTGTGCGCGCACACGCTGTGGGGAAAGGGTCAATAAAAAGTCAACTGCCCTGGCACAAATAACAATTCTTAGCGACAGCGGTCCTTGCCTCTATCAACAGTCTCTTTCTAACTAAATGCCACCCATGTGACCATCATAACTCTTCTGTAGTGACTGAGAGGGTCTGTGTTAGCATGTTAGATGACCTTGCTAAAGGATGTTATTATGCTTATTCTAGAATGCACTCAGTGTACAAAACATTAGGAACACTTGCTCTTCCCATGACATACTAGACTGACCAGGTGAATCGAGGTGAAAGCTACTATATGATCCCTCATTGATGTCACCTGTTAAATCCACTTCAAATCAGTTTAGATGAAGGGGAGGAGACAGGATAAAGAAGGATTTTTAAGCTTTGAGACAATTGAGACATGGATTGTTTGTGTGTCATTCAGAGGGTGAATGGACAAGACAAAATATGTAAATGCCCTTGAACGGGGTTAGGTAGTAGGTGCCAGGCGCACCGGTTTTGAGTGAGTCGAGAACTGCAAAGCTGCTGGATTCTTCACGCTCAACAGTTTCCCGTGTGTATCAAGAATGGTCCACCACCCAAAGAACATCCAGCCAACTTGACACAACTGTGGGAAGCACTGGAATCAACATGGGCCAGTATCCCTGTGGAACGCTTTCGAACACCGTGTCAAGTACATGCCGCGACAAATTGAGGCTGTTCTGAAGGGGAAGGGTGCAATAATGGGATTTGAGTCTCAATTCTTATTACATGTATTATTCCTCCCTCTCTCGCTAACATGCACTATTACCTACAGGAATGGAGAAGACAGAGTTACCAAGGGAGAGAGAGAGAGAGGGAGAGAACATTGGAGCGAGATTAAATGTTTGTGAACTGAAACCAAAGACGGTTGGAAAAAAACACCACAGCTACTTGGACAGTTTTCCAGAGGGCAGCATTGCAATATAATGAATGGTAATTTCAAAGGGAGAGGAAGAGAGAGAAATTGACTGTATGACCCCGTAACCCCTCCCTCACCCCCTCCTCCTCTCTCAAAGTATTCCGGGAAGTGCAGCCAGGAGTTCCAGAGTCCAGACACACACTAGGGTCAGGAGAGGAGGACAGAGATAGGATGGTTCTAATTACAAACTCTACTGTAAGGGAGTGTGTGTGTGTGTGTGTGTGTGTGTGTGTGTGTGTGTGTGTGTGTGTGTGTGTGTGTGTGTGTGTGTGTGTGTGTGTGTACTCGTTTTCCTACCTTATCATCAGGACCCCAATGTCCTAACAATTCACTGAATGTCCTGAATTTGTTCAAATGCTATTTTGAGTTCTAGTGTTGGGTTAAGATTTTGAGGAATAGGGTTAGGTTAAGGGTTAGGGTTAAGATTTTGAGGGATAGGGTTAGGTTAAGGGTTAGGGTTAAGATTTTGAGGGATAGGGTTAGGTTAAGGGTTAAGATTTTGAGGGATAGGGTTAGGTTAAGGGTTAGGGTTAAGATTTTGAGGGATAGGGTTAGGTTAAGGGTTAGGGTTAAGATTTTGAGGGATAGGGTTAGGTTAAGGGTTAGGGTTAAGATTTTGAGGGATAGGGTTAGGTTAAGATTTAGGGTTAAGATTTTGAGGGATAGGGTTAGGTTAAGGGTTAGGGTTAATCTTTAGGGTCAGGGAAAATAGGATTTTTGTACTCCCCAAAAAGTCCTGAAATGTCAAGAAAATAAAGCTGTGCGGATGTGTGTGCGTTGTCTCACACACTCCTCACCACAGCTTTGTAGAACAAGGTGTGGGTCATTGTCATGGTGAAGGGGTTTGATGGGATAGCATGGCACACCCGGATACGATCAGACGCATCCGCTCGGAGACAAATGACACACACACACACACGCGCATTCTGTTGCCACAACACACACACACACCCACGCGCATTCTGTTGCCACAGCACACATCCACATATATTAAACCGTGCTTATGTGTTGTTGATGAGTGTCAGGGGTTGGGAGGTGGTGAGAAAGCAGAAACATATCGATCTCAGAACTACCCTTTCTACTGATTTAGAAGAGACTGTTAAAACACCCTGAAACACTTCACATGGTTACAACATCCTCCAATATGATTGGATGTGACATTCACGGGACAGAGTACTGCATGCGATCTGTCTTGAGCTCACGGAACATGTCTCAAATGTGTCAAGTTACTTGTGGTTGCAGGAATTTCCTCTTGAATGACAATAAACATCATCAAGCGATCAATCAAGTTTATTGGCTGTGTTATGATCTGATCCAGTACAAATAACTACCATGCCCAGTCAGTAGACTACCATGCCCAGTCAGTAGACTACCATGCCCAGTCAGTAGACTACCATGCCCAGTCAGTAGACTACCATGCCCAGTCAGTAGACTACCATGCCCAGTCAGTAGACTACCATGCCCAGTCAGGAGACTACCATGCCCAGTCAGTAGACTACCATGCCCAGTCAGTAGACTACCACGCCCAGTCAGTAGACTACCACGCCCAGTCAGTAGACTACCACGCCCAGTCAGTAGACTACCACGCCCAGTCAGTAGACTACCATGCCCAGTCAGTAGACTACCACGCCCAGTCAGTAGACTACCATGCCCAGTCAGTAGACTACCACGCCCAGTCAGTAGACTACCACGCCCAGTCAGTAGACTACCACGCCCAGTCAGTAGACTACCATGCCCAGTCAGTAGACTACCATGCCCAGTCAGTAGACTACCATGCCCAGTCAGTAGACTACCATGCCCAGTCAGTAGACTACCACGCCCAGTCAGTGAAGGGTAAAGTGATGTAAAGGTGGTGATGTCAGAGGTTAGGGGTCAGAGGTGATGTGAGGTTGTCTTACCAGCCAGGGTTGTGGGATCTCTGGGAGGGGCATCTGAGGGGGGGCCGGGAGGCTGCTGTGGATCTCTGACTTGAACGAGGGCTCTGAGAGGAAGAGAGCGATAAAAATAGATTTTAGAGACAGTGGAAGACTGCAAAGTAAAACACAAGAAGGGACAATAATTGGAATTTGGTTTCATCCATGTTATGTTTCTAAAACAATAAGATGGATCAGATTGACATATAATAGGGATTGAGGTGAACTGAACGGACTAAAGTTGTGTAATAGTTGATGTGCGGTGGTTGGGAGTCTGACCTTAACTGAACTGAGGTTGTGTAATGATTATGTGGTTGAAGTGGACAAAGGGTGTGTGAAGGTTGTGGTTCTGGCCTTTAGCGTTGGGTACCCTATGCAGAATGTTGGAAATGAGCGGACTGAGGTCGTGCGTAAAGGTTATGTGATGGTTGTAGGTCTGACCGTGAGGTTGTGTAAAGGTTGTGTTTAGATTCTGACCATTAGCGTTGAGGACCCTGTGGAGGATGTTGGAGATGAGCATCTTCTTCTCCCTGACCCCAGAACTCAGATACTCCCTGTCCAGCAGGTCCAGGAACAGACGCAGCTCACACACCAACTCCTCCATGGCTGCAGAAAGACACAGGACACAAAACGATAGAATGTTAGACAGCACACACGCTCGCAAACACACAGGCTATTAACGCATCATACTCATGGCCAGCAAAGGTGTAACGGAATAATGTGGTTATGACCAAGTCGATGTCAACACTCTCTGTAGGCTCTACCGTTTCAACAGCATTCAAAGACTCTTGGGATACAAACGCAAGCTAACTGACGTATCCAAAGCAGAATGTAGACACCATGATTAAGAGTTGCCCAACCGAGGCTGGCACTGGCATTAGACCTGAGGAATCTTCCCTGCCATCAAAGTTCATTTGCAGCTCTGGGAACATATACATTCGCTAACCTTCTACGCAGACAAACAATAGGCACAGCCCATATAAAGGCATAGATGGATGTGTAGGTGCCTGTGTGTGTCTCTCACTGGGAGGGAGAGAAGGGTATGGATCGCTTCACGTCGAGTTATGGCGGTGATATGAGTGTTAGGCTCTGCACATCAGTACAGAACTCCTCTGTAGATAAAGAGAACACACCTCCCGTCTTTCATGGTTCAGCCCTGTCAGTTCCAGCAGAGCGTGTAATAAACATGTCTAATAAACATGTAATAAACATGTAAACAGCGTGTAATAGGCATGTCTTATTGCTGATGACGACATATGTACTCTAAATAGTGGACGTTCATTGACGGGCCCCCTAGAAGTTATGGTTGGTTAGCTAAGGATATAATCAGAGGCCCTATATGTGGTTTGTTCCGTAGAGAATTCCCCAGGCCTCCCACTATGACGGAAAAACACACACTCACGATGAAACTATCATTTAACCCCTGCAAAGGCATAATTCCTCACAGACCATACTTGTGTGTTTTGAATGATTCCATTAAAACAGAAATCAGTTCAGTTGAACTCTGTGAGGAGCAATACCATTTCTAGGGTGGTATATTTTGATAGACCTATTGAGTAATGCATTATGTCATAGCAAATGGTAATGCACTTATCCGCATCCCCTCCCCATGCGAAATCTGACTGACAGCTCGCGAAACGGTTTGGAATGTTCAGCACACAGCAGTGTGCAGAGTGATTTGAACATGGTCTCAATTGACGTATTGTTTTTGCCAGACACCTACGATGATATAACATCTAGTAGGCCCTGTAAAAGCCCGAAGGACCCCCTTGACAGCTCTATTAATGATAGTGATGTACAGTTTGGGGGATGGTGGCCTAAACCTTTGATCAGTGCGTCTGGCATTGAGATTGGTGCATACCGTTGTCTGCCAGAGACATGTACGAGGTTAGAAAACACATCCATATTTTACTCTCACAGCTACTGGGACTGGGAGTCTTTCTCTATAGCTGTACAAACAGCAGCTTTCACACATTCCTGTTGTAATCTTATTATCCTTTGAGAGGGGAGGGGGGAGAGAGAGACAGATACCCATTTCAGACAGGACGTGTGGTATATTACCTATATAAAAAAAAAAATCTAAGGCAACGTTTATATGACCCCCTTTCAAACAGACCCTTATTTAGCACCTTCTTGCTGGTACACTGCAACAACAACAACAACAAAAATCAAGTTGCTTCAAATTATTATTATTGGTTCCACAGCCATGCTTCAACTATACATTATATTTGGGTAAAAAAAAAAAGTGCTGTGCAACTGGTTACCAGTGGTGAAAAAGTACCCAATTGTCATACTTGATTAAAAGTAAAGATACCTTAATAGAAAATGACTCAAGTAAACGTCACCCAGTAAAAGAATACTCGAGTAACAGTCTAACAGTATTTGGTTTTAAATATACTTATGTATCAAAAGTAAATGTATATATCATTTCACATTCTTTACATTAAGCAAACCGGAGGACACAATTGTATTTTTTATTTACGGATAGCCAGGGGCACACTCCAACACTCTTTATTTAATTCACAAACAAAGCATTTGTGTTTAGTGAGTCCGTCAGATCAGACTCAGTAGGGATGATATCTTGATAAGTGTGTGAATTTGACCATTTTCCTGTCCTGTTAAGCTTTCGGAATGTAACGAGTACTTTTGGGTGACAGAGAACATTTATGAGGAAAAAGTGCATTGATTTCATTAGAAATGTAGTTGAGTAACAGTAAAAGTTGTAAAACATATAGTATCTGTAAAGTACAGATACGCCAAAAAATGACTTAAGCAGTACCTTAAAGTACACACACAGACACAAACCTTGCTTTGAACATACGTTTTCAACTTAAATATTTTACACACGTTGACATACATGATTACATTGTGCATGTCCATTTATACAGTCATTATTATTCAACATGACCCTCACTTGAGGTTTGAACTCAAAATCTCTTGGTTCATGGCAAACCTCTAGGTTCAATTATCATTTAAATCAGACTACTTTCTCATCATTGACTCGATTGACTTTTCTCAGTAATTGTAGGGATTTCTGTATAGTTATCTAATGTTGGTGGGTAATACGGGTCTGCATATTAGTCTATTTTTAATGTTACTCCTTAACTAAAAAAGCTTTTCTAGAGAGAGAATGAGGACTTTAGGCTGGGTTTCAATCCCTATTATATGTAATTCTGTTCCATTTTATTGTTTAGAAAGACTACATGGACTTTGGTTTCATCCATGTTTTGTCCCTTCTTGTGTTTACATGTATAAGGACTTGGTGACAACAGCTGATGTGAAAATAGCTTTTTAAAATTAAATTCTAGAGAGATGTGGGGCATAGCCAAGGACTAAACAAGTACAGCTGAAGTCGGAAGTTTACATACACTTTGTTGGCGTCATAAAAAAATTGTTTTTCAACCACTCCACAAACTTCTTGTTAACAAACTATAGTTTTGGCAAGTCAGTTAGGACATCTACTTCGTGCATGACGCAAGCAATTTTTACAATAATTGTTTAGACAGATTATTTCACTTATTATTCACTGTATCACAATTTCAGTGGGTCAGAAGTTTACATACACTAAGTTAACTGTGCCTTTAAACAGCTTGGAAAATTCCAGAAAATGATGTCATGACTTTAAAAGCTTCTGATAGGCTAATTGACATCATTTGAGTCAATTGGAGGCGTACCTGTGGATATATTTCAAGGTCGACCTTCAAACTCAGTGCCTCTTTGCTTGACATCATGGGAAAATCAAATGAAATCAGCCAAGACCTCAGAAAAAAAATTGTAGACCTCCACAAGTCTGGTTCATCCTTGGGAGCAATTTCCAAACGCCTGAAGCTACCACGTTCATCTGTACAAACAATAGTATGCAAGTATAAACACCATGGGACAACACAGCCATCATACCGCTCAGGAAGGAGACACTTTCTGTCTCCTAGAGATGAACGTACTTTGGTGTGAAAAATGCAAATCAAATCAACAGCAAAGGTCCTTGTGAAGATGCTGGAGGAAACACGTACAAAAGTATCTATATACACAGTAAAACGAGTCCTATAATCGACATAACCTGAAAGGCTGCTCAGCAAGGAAGAAGACACTGCTCCAAAACCGCCATAAAAATGCCAGACTACGGTTTGCAACTGCACATGGGGACAAAGATCGTACTTTTTGGAGAAATGTCCTCTCGTCTGATGAAAAACAAAATAGAACGGTTTGGCCATAATGACCATCGTTATGTTTGGAGGAAAAAGGGGGAGGCTTGCAAGCCAAAGAACACCATCCCAACCGTGAAGCACGGGGGTGGCAGCATCATGTTGTGGGGGTGCTTTGCTGCAAGAGAGACTGGTGCACTTCACAAAATAGATGGCATCATGAAGAAGGAGAATTATGTGGATATCATGAAGCAACATCTCAAGACATCAGTTAAAGCTTGGTCGCAAATGGATCTTCCAAATGGACAATGACCCCAAGCATACTTCCAATGTTGTGGAAAAATGGCTTCAGGACAACAAAGTCAAGGTATTGGAGTGGCCATCACAAAGCCCTGACCTCAATTCTACAGAAAATGTGTGGGCAGAACTGAAAAAGCGTGTGCGAGCAAGGAGCCCTACAAACCTGACTCAGTTGCACCAGCTCTGTCAGGAGGAAAGGGCCAAAATTCACCCAACTTATTGTGGGAAGCTTGTGGAAGGCTACCCGAAACATTGGACCCAAGTTAAACAATTTAAAGGCAATGCTACCAAATACGAATCGAGTGCATGTAAACT
>NC_092155.1:27995001-28025001 GCF_045791955.1 Oncorhynchus clarkii lewisi | reverse complement strand
TCTACACAACAACACAGGGTTCTACCACAACTGCATCAGAGGCAGTCACCAGTTTTCATGTCATGCTGTGTACATCTGAGCTCCACTCCGGGTTGCGCACACGCACACACGCACACACGCGCACACACACACACACACACACACACACACACACACACACACACACACACACACACACACACACACACACACACACACACACACACACACACACACACACACACACACACACGTATTGTCTTTAACCACCTATCTCCAAGGTCAGTTGTCTTGTCTTAGCCATTTAGCCACTTAGCCACAAAGGTGTGTTGCATCAAACCATAACACAGCACACCGACTAACCCAGCTTTATCCCCTCCACCTCTACCTCAAATCCCTGTTCTATTCACCTGCTAGCTGCCCCTGAGGTAACCTTATTTTCAGGATTTTTTTTAGGAGAGCCCAAGCTGTGATAATATATGGTTGCTAACCAGTAGCCGCCAACCACAGCAGTGTACTGTATACACCCAGCCCAGCTCCACTCACTCAGGCAGAAGGAAGAACACGTTCAGCCCTGTGCCTCGCCTTTCTCCACCAATTAGGATCAACGGGGAAGCTGGATAGAGGGAGGGAGGTTGGGGGAGAGAGAGAGAGAGAGAGAGAGAGGCCATAGAGGAGCTTTCAGAGAGAGGGGTAATGGATTTCCTGTGCTATTCCTTGTCTTTTCTGAAATACACACACGCACGCACGCACACACACACCAACCCTCCAGCTGCGCTTCTGAGTAACATTCCCTACTCGTCATCCCATCACAGCAACAGCGTGTGTCATTGGGTGTGTGTGAAACGCTCGCTACCTTATCAAGGCATGTAAACATGAGTGTCTCCACATGCACACAAACACTTCAAAGTGTCTCCTCTGTGTGTTGCCTTCCTGTTCTAATTCTCCATTCTCCATCTTTGAACGATCCCTTTGAACATCCTTCCCCTTTCTGCATCTCTTCTCCGCGTCTTCCCTCTCATTGTTTTGGGGCCTCCCCGGCGCATTCATTTCTCACGTTGTTTACAACAGCCTTTTGACGCTTTCCTGCGCACGCTAGTACTACAGGTTGGGTTGTGGTTGTTTGTTGTGTGTTTATTACGTTATGTTACATGTACTGCCTTTGCATCCGCAAATCACTTAGCAAACATAGCGTGGTCTTTCACATCAATATTTTAGAACCCACTTCATTTGGATAGTCCTACGAGTCCTATGATGCTCAAACTATTTTAAGTTTCTTTATTATGTTTGCTAAAACATGACATCAACAGACACCCAGCAACTTACTTTCTCTGCTGAGCAATTCTCTAGCTAGCAGAACTTCTGGTGCCTTCTGTATTCTGGGGAGTCACGTCTGGGGCACTCACATCCAGCACGCTTCCTCCTTAGTGAGGCTCAGGGCATCTCTCTGTCCCCTGCTTGTCTAGAGCAGTGGATAAGAGCTCCATGCTCCCACAGACATGCAGATCAGACATGCTGTCAGGTAGAGTGGAGTTCTTTAGAATAGGAGACATAGACAGACAGAGAGAGACAGGGGCAATGGAAGAGCTTTCAGAGAGAGATGGGTAATGGATTTCCTGTGTTCTTCCTTGTCCTTTCTGAAATACATCCTTTCTTCGCATACTGAGCAGTCTGTTTTGAAAGCTGTGGACTTAGAAGTCATACATTAAAAGGTACAATATGCAGAAATTTCTCAGCCATTTCCTGGTTGCTAAAATTGTAATGGTTCGGCCAATTTAAGTGTGTGACAAAACAATAAATGTTAGTGTGGACCATTTAAACCGTTGTGAAATATATTTTCAATAACCAAACATATTGTATTTTCAGCTGTTTGAAGCTGGTGTACAAAACCAAAAGTAAAAACAGCAAAAACGAAACTGAAGAACGGGAAGCATAAAAATATCGCACATAGAACAGATCTACCGCTTCTTAGACTTGCTTTCAATGAGAATGACAGATCTATAACTTACATTTCTACTTGAATTTGGTGCGGTCACCCAAAAAGTTACATATTGCAGCTTTAAGTTATTCTTTCTAGTTTAGAGTTTAGACTTCATCGCTGTTAATATGACTACTTTTGTTCAATTTTGTATTTTTTATTTATATATTTTTTTATAAGGGGGGATTTTGATTAATTCTGACATGTATGTTTCTGGGAGAGACTGGAATTGCCTTTTTGACATTTGAACAAACCGTATTGAATAATCTATGCTGAGATCCTTTTCCACAAGAGCTCGAAATCGTAGTCGCCCGCAGTGACATATGATAATGACTTTCCTCTTCACCATGCCCTTAAACTGACTGTATACATCTCTGTCACGACATGATAAAGCCTCAATGGCTTTTTATGGTGATCGATTTTTTCATCCAATGATTTTTTTTACTGAAAAATGACTGCATCCTTCCGCCTCCCCCCTCTTCAAGGTAAATTGGATCTTATTATCGGCAATAAAGTCCGTGAGATTTTTTTTTGCAACATTCTGATGGAGGGGGGGCACGGCAGTATATACATTTTTCCGTTGACACTAAAGACAGCAATTTTGAACTCTTTAAACATTAACATTTAAATGCGCGGATTGATTGTCTGAAAGGCAAATTTAACACACAAGTGATTCATCCTGTCTCCAGTCGTTGTCCATTAAGTAGCCGTCGCTGATTGATCGCCAATGTTGTCTGGACATCTCCTCACAGACACCTTTCCAATTACAGCTTTTAGAATGACTGTCATCCACCATCAACAGTGTGATGGCTTCATCCAGTGGCGGATGAGGGAGGATGATCATTTCTTTATGAGCATGGCCTTATTTCTACAATAAACAAATATATAAAATGCAACATGTAAAGTGTTGGTCTCATGTTTCATGAGCTGAAATAAAAGATACCAGAAATGTTCCATACGCACAAAAATCTTATTTCTCTCAAATGTTGTGGCCAATTTTTTTACATCCCTGTTAGTGAGCGAAATCCATCTGTGTGGCATATCAAAAAACTGATTAAACAGCATGATCATTACACAGGTGCACCTTGTGCTGAGGACAATAAAAGGCCACTCTAAAATGTGCAGTTTTGTCACACAGCACAATGCCACAGATGTCTCAAGTTTTGAGGTGGACAATCCTGCTGACTGCAGGAATTTGAATGCACAGAGATACCGTGATGAGATCCTAAGGCCTGTTGTTGTACCATTCATCTGCCACCATCACCTCATGTGATGCACTTAATGGACAACGACATGTCACCTCATGATAATGCACTGACCCATGTAGCAAGGATCTGTACACAAGTCCTGGAAGTTGAAATTCTCCCAGTTCTTCCTTCACCTGCATACTCACCAGACATGTCACCCATTGAGCATGTTTGGGATGCTCTGGATCAAGGTGTACGACAGCGTGTTCCAGTTCCCGCCAATATCCAGCAACTTTGCACAGCCATTGCAGAGGGGTGGGACAATACTCCACACGCCACAATCAGCAGGCACAATTAACTCTATTTGAAGGAGATGTGTCGCGCTGCAAGAAGCAAGTGGTGGTCACACCAGATAATGACAGATGCATATCTGTATTCCCGGTCATGTGAAATCCATAAATTTGAGCTCAATGAATTTATTTCAATTGAATTGTAACTCAGTAAACTCTTTGAAATTGTTGCATGTTGCATTTATATTTTTATTCAGTATATTACAGCATATTGGATGACTGTCATTCCCATAGCAACGATTAAAACATTCCCAAACCAGAAACCATGGATTGATGGCAAATTTCGCGTGAAACTGAAAGCTCGAACCACTGCTTTTAATCAGGGCAAGGTGACCAGAAACATGACCTAATACAAATAGTGTAGCTATTGCGGGAGGGAATAGCTACACTATTTGTATTCGGTCATGTTTCCGGTCACCTTGCCCTGATTGAAAGCAGTGGTTCGAGCTTTCAGTTTCACACGAAATTTGCGGGAGGGAATAGCTACACTATTTGTATTCGGTCATGTTTCCGGTCACCTTGCCCTGATTAAAAGCACCCTCAAGGCAATCAAACAAGCTAAGCGTCAGTATAGAGACAAAGTAGAATCGCAATTCAACGGCTCAGACACAAGAGGTATGTGGCAGGGTCTACAGTCAATCACGGATTACAAAAAGAAAACCAGCCCAGTCACGGACCAGGATGCCTTGCTCCCAGGCAGACTAAATAACTTTTTTGCCCGCTTTGAGGACAATACAGTGCCACTGACACGGCCCGCAACCAAAACATGTGGACTCTCCTTCACTGCAGCCGAGGTGAATAAAACATTTAAACGTGTTAACCCTCGCAAGGCTGCAGGCCCAGACGGCAAACCCCAGCCGCGTCCTCAGAGCATGCGTAGACCAGCTGGCTGGTGTGTTTACGGACATATTCAATCAATCCCTATCCCAGTCTGCTGTTCCCACATGCTTCAAGAGGGCCACCATTGTTCCTGTTCCCAAGAAAGCTAAGGTAACTGAGCTAAACGACTAAGCTACTTCCGTCATCATGAAGTGCTTTGAGAGACTAGTCAAGGACCATATCCCCTCCACCCTACCTGACACCCTAGACCCACTCCAATTTGCTTACCACCCAAATAGGTCCACAGACGATGCAATCTCAACCACACTGCACACTGCCCTAACCCATCTGGACAAGAGGAATACCTATGTGAGAATGCTGTTCATCAACTACTTCTCAGCATTTAACACCATAATACCCTCCAAACTCGTCATCAAGCTCGAGACCCTGGGTCTCGACCCCGCCCTGTGCAACTGGGTACTGGACATCCTGACGGGCCGCCCCCAGGTGGTGAGGGTAGGTAACAACATCTCCACCCCGCTGATCCTCAACACTGGGGCCCCACAAGGGTGCGTTCTGAGCCCTCTCCTGTACTCCCTGTTCACCCACGACTGCGTGGCCATGCACGCTTCCAACTCAATCATCAAGTTTGCGGACAGTGGTAGGCTTGATTACCAACAACGACGAGACGGCCTACAGGGAGGAGGTGAGGGCCCTCGGAGTGTGGTGTCAGGAAAATAACCTCACACTCAACGTCAACAAAACTAAGGAGATGATTGTGGACTTCAGGAAACAGCAGAGGGAACACCCCCCTATCCACATCGATGGAACAGTAGTGGAGAGGGTAGTAAGTTTTAAGTTCCTTGGCGTACACATCACAGACAAACTGAATTGGTTCACCCACACAGACAGCATCGTGAAGAAGGCGCAGCAGCGCCTCTTCAACCTCAGGAGGCTGAAGAAATTTGGCTTGTCACCAAAATCACTCACAAACTTCCACAGATGCACAATCGAGAGCATCCTGTCGGGCTGTATCACCGCCTGGTACGGCAACTGCTCCGCCCACAACCGTAAGGCTCTCCAGAGGGTAATGAGGTCTGCACAACGCATCACCGGGGGCAAACTACCTGCCCTCCAGGACACCTACACCACCCGATGTTACAGGAAGGCCATAAAGATCATCAAGGACAACAACCACCCGAGCCACTGCCTGTTCACCCCGCTATCGTCCAGAAGGCGAGGTCAGTACAGGTGCATCAAAGCTGGGACCGAGAGACTGAAAAACAGCTTCTATCTCAAGGCCATCAGACTGTTAAACAGCCACCACTAACATTGAGTGGCTGATGCCAACCCTCTGACTCAACTCCAGCCACTTTAATAATGGGAATTGATGGGAATTGATGTAAAATATATCACTAGCCACTTTAAACAATGCTACTTAATATAATGTTTACTTACCCTACATTGTTCATCTCATATGCATACGTATATACTGTACTCTATATCATCTACTGCATCTTTATGTAATACATGTAACACTAGCCACTTTAAACTATGCCACTTTGTTTACATACTCATCTCATATGTATATACTGTACTCGATACCATCTACTGCATCTTGCCTATGCCGCTCTGTACCATCACTCATTCATATATCTTTATGTACATATTCTTTATCCCTTTACACTTATGTGTATAAGGTAGTAGTTTTGGAATTGTTAGCTAGATTACTCGTTGGTTATTACTGCATTGTCGGAACTAGAAGCACAAGCATTTCGCTACACTCGCATTAACATCTGCTAACCATGTGTATGTGACAAATAAAATTTGATTTGATTTGATTTGATTTATATTCCATTCACCCAGCTCAATCAATAGGTGTAGGCTACTACATGATACTCAATCATGAGGTTGCTACGACCTAGCCTACGAAGGAAAGTTTACATGTTACAGTGCATTCGGAAAGTATTCAGTCCCCTTGTCTTTTTCCACATTTTGCAACGTTACAGCATTATTCTAAAATGTATCATTATAATTTTTGTTAGCATCAATCTACACACAATATCCCATAATGATAATAATAAACTGATATATCACGTTTACATAAGTATTCAGACCCTTTACTCAGTACTTGGTTGAAGCACCTTTGGCAGCAATTACAGCCTCGAGTCTTCCTGTGTATAACGCTACGAGCTTGGCACACCTGTATTTGGGGAGTTTCTTCCATTTTCCTCTGCAGATCCTCTCAAGCTCTGTAAGGTTAGATGGGGACCGTAGCTGCACAACTATTTTCAGGTCTTTCCAGATATGTTTGATCAGGGCCACTCAAGGACATTCTGAGACTTGTTCCGTAGCCACACCTGCATTGTCTTGGCTGTGTGCTTAGAGTTGTTGTCCTGTTGGAAGGTGAACCTTGGCCCCAGTTTGAGGTCCTGAGCACTCTGGAGCACGGTTTCATCAAGGATCTCTGTACTTTGCTCCGTTCATCTTTCCCTTGATCCTGAATAGTGCCCCAGTCCTTGCTGCTGAAAAACATCACCACAGCATGACATCACCATAGGGATGGTGCCAGGTTTCCTCCAGACGTGATGCTTGGCATTCAGGCCAAAGAGTTCAATCTTGCTTTCATCAGACCAGAAAATCTTGTTTCTCATGGTCTGAGAGTCCTTTAGGTGCCTTTTGGCAAAATCCAAGCAGGCTGTCATGTGCATTTTACTGAGGAGTGGCTTCCGTCTGGCCACTCTACCATAAAGACCTGATTGGTGGAGTGCTGCAGAGATGGTTGTCCTTCTGGAAGGTTCTCCCAACTCCACAGAGGAACTCTGAAAGTCTGTCAGAGTGACCATCAGGTTTTCGGTCACCTCCCTGACCAAGGCCCTTCTCCCCCAATTGCTCAGTTTGGCCAGGTGGCCAGCTCTAGGAAGAGTCTAAGTAGTTCCAAACTTCTACCATTTCAGAATGATGGAGGCCACTGTGATCTTGGGGACCTTCAATGCTGAAGATATATTTTGGTACCTATCCCCAGATCTGTACCACGACACAATCCTGTCTCGGAGCTCTACAGACAATTCCTTTGACCTCATGGGTTGGTTTTCGCTCTGACATGCACTGTCAACTGTGGGAGCTAATATAGACAGGTGTGTGTGTCCAATCAATTGAATTTACCACAGGTGGACTCCAATCTAATTGTAGCAACATCCCAAGGATGATAAATGGTAACAGGATACACCTCATCTCAATTTCAAGTCTCATATCAAAGGGTCTGAATACTTATGTAAATAAGGTCTGTGTTTTTTAAAATTTTTAATACATTTGTAAACACTTCTGAAAACCTATTTTCACTTTGTCATTATGGAGTATTGTGTGTAGATTGATGATAAAAAAATGTATACATTTTAGAATAAGGCTGTAATGAAACAAAATGTGGAAAAATGGAAGGGGTCTGAATACTTTCCAAATGCGCTGTAGGTGCACAGTTTGAAAGGAGAAATTTGAGTAATCAAGGTGACAGACAGTGACAAATTCAATACCTTCTTGCACACTCTTGCTAGGGTCTAGCTGATCTAGTGTGTAATCATTAGTCCAACATTTGCATACAAGAGTTTCTATTGGACAAATTCAGGTATGTTTATTCCCGTTTTGTTCCATTTGCTTCCGTTTCAGAAAAAAAAAATTCAACAGTATCACAGGAATGAATTCACCCCTGATCACACGCAAACACAGTTCACTTCCATAGGAGCCACATACAGTACAAACAGCAGGAACATTTAGCTCATTGTATAGTTCTTTCTCACATCTATGTACTCTCCTCCTCTCCCCTTTTCACATCACATCAGCTAAATGTTACCAAGCGAATCCAATCCAAACCTTTATATCATAACCACTAACCGCTACACACAGCCTACATTGTTGTCACAATATTTGTAACGTCATAGTCAATATAGTTACTAGAACTACTCATGACAATGCAGTACAATCAGCAAGCAGTTTAGCAGTTAAACTGGCGGGCCCTGGTGGCAATACATTTATACAACCAAACGCTTACCTTGACTTGGAAAAGTTCCAGCGTTGGAAAGCCATAGCCAGCTAGCTGACATAGCATCCCTCTCTTCTACTTGCCCAAGCCGGGTGTTGAGGAGGTTAAACTAGCTAGCTGCATTCGCTAGCTAAGTGAAAGTGAAAAAAATCTACAAATAAATATGAACTCAGCAAAAAAAGAAAGGTCCCTTTTTCTGGACCCAATCTATCCCCATATAGTTTTTATTTATTTTTCTGCTTTTTTGTACACCAGTATTTCTACTTGTGCATCATCATCTGCTCATCTATCACTCCAGTGTTAATTTGCTAAATTGTGATTACTTTGCTACTATGGCCTATTTATTGCCTACCTTCTCACGCCATTTGCACACACTGTATATAGACCTTCTTTTTTTCTATTGTGTTATTGACTGTACGCTTGTTTATTCTATGTGTGACTCTGTGTTGTTGTTTGTGTCACACTCCTTTGCTTTATCTTGGCCAGGGCGCAGTTGTAAATGAGAAGCAAACAAATTGTTTAAAAAAAATATATATATTTATAAAGCCCTTCTTACATCAGCTGATATCTCAAAGTGCTGTACAGAAACCCAGTCTAAAACCCCAAGCAGCAAGCAATGCAGGTGTAGAAGCATGGTGGCTAGGAACAACTCCCTAGAAAGGCCAGAACCTAGGTAGAAACCTAGAGAGGCACCAGGCTATGAGGGGTGGCCAGTCCTATTCTGGTTGTGCCGGGTGGAGATTATAACAGAACGGCCAAGATGTTCAAATGTTCATAGATGACCAGCAGGGTCAAATAATAATAATCACAGTGGATGTCGAGGGTGCAACAGGTCAGCACCTCATGAGTAAATGTCAGTTGGCTTTTCATAGCCGATCATTCAGAATATCTCTACCGCTGCTGCTGTCTCTAGAGAGTTGAAAACAGCAGGTCTGGGACAGGTAGCACATCCGGTGAACAGGTCAGGGTTCCATAGCCGCAGGCAGAACAGTTGAAACTGGAGCAGCAGCACGGCCAGGTGGACTGGGGATAGCAAGGTGTCACCAGGCCAGGTAGTCCAGAGGCATGGTCCTAGGGCTCAGGCCCTCCAAGAGAGAGAAATAAAGAAAGAGAAAGAAAGAAAGAGGGAAAGAGAGAAGGAATTAGAGAGAGCATACTTATAGGTATGTACGGCAGGACCAAATCGGAAAGATAGGTAGGAGCAAGTCCTTGTAATGCTTTGTAGGTTAGCAGTAAAACCTTGAAATCAGCCCTTGCCTTAACAGGAAGCCAGTGTAGAGATGCTAGCACTGGAGTAATATGATCACATTTTTTGGATCTAGTCAAGATTCTAGCAGCCATGTTTAGCACTAACTGAGGTTTATTTAGTGCTTTAAACGGGTAGCCGGAAAGTAGAGCATTGCAGTAGTCTAACATAGAAGTGGCAAAAGCATGTATTAATTTTTCTTCATCGTTTTAGGACAGGAAGTTTCTGATTTTTGCAATGTTACGTAGATGGAAAAAGCTGTCCTTGAAACAGTTTTAATATGTTCGTCAAAAGAGGGATCAGGGTCCAGAGTAACGATGAGGTCCTTCACAGTTTTATTTGAGATGACTGTACAACAATCAAGATTAATTGTCAGATTGAACAGAAGATCTCTTTGTTCCTTGGGACCTAGAACAAGCATCTCTGTTTTGTCCGAGTTTAAAAGTAGAACATTTGCAGCCATCCACTTCCTTATGTCTGAAACACAGGCTTCCAGCGACAGCAATTTTAGGGCTTCATGTTTTCTCCAAATGTACAGCTGTGTGTCATCCGCATAGCAGTGAAAGTTAACATTAGGTTTCTGAATGACATCACCAAGAGATAAAATATATAGTGAAAACAATAGTGGTCCTAAAACGGAACCTTGAGGAACACCAAAATGTAAATCAAACCAAATCAAATCAAATGTTATTTGTCACATACACATGGTTAGCAGATGTTAATGCGAGTGTAGCGAAATGCTTGTGCTTCTAGTTCCGACAATGCAGTAATAACAAGTAATCTAACTAACAATTCCAAAACTACTGTCTTGTACACAGTGTAAGGGGATAAAGAATATGTACATAAGGATATATGAATGAGTGATGGTACAGAGCAGCATAGGCAAGATACAGTAGATGGTATCGAGTACAGTATGTACAAATGAGATGAGTATGTAAACAAAGTGGCATAGTTTAAAGTGGCTAGTGATACATGTATTACATAAGGATACAGTCGATGATATAGAGTACAGTATATACGTATGCATATGAGATGAATAATGTAGGGTAAGTAACATTATATAAGGTAGCATTGTTTAAAGTGGCTAGTGATATATTTACATCATTTCCCATCAATTTCCATTATTAAAGTGGCTGGAGTTGAGTCAGTGTCAGTGTGTTGGCAGCAGCCACTCAGTGTTAGTGGTGGCTGTTTAACAGTCTGATGGCCTTGAGATAGAAGCTGTTTTTCAGTCTCTCGGTCCCAGCTTTGATGCACCTGTACTGACCTCGCCTTCTGGATGATCGCGGGGTGAACAGGCAGTGGCTCGGGTGGTTGATGTCCTTGATGATCTTTATGGCCTTCCTGTGACATCGGGTGGTGTAGGTGTCCTGGAGGGCAGGTAGTTTGCCCCCGGTGATGCGTTGTGCAGACCTCACTACCCTCTGGAGAGCCTTACGGTTGAGGGCGGTGCAGTTGCCATACCAGGCGGTGATACAGCCCGCCAGGATGCTCTCGATTGTGCATCTGTAGAAGTTTGTGAGTGCTTTTGGTGACAAGCCAAATTTCTTCAGCCTCCTGAGGTTGAAGAGGCGCTGCTGCGCCTTCTTCACGATGCTGTCTGTGTGAGTGGACCAATTCAGTTTGTCTGTGATGTGTATGCCGAGGAACTTAAAACTTGCTACCCTCTCCACTACTGTTCCATCGATGTGGATAGGGGGGTGTTCCCTCTGCTGTTTCCTGAAGTCCACAATTATCTCCTTAGTTTTGTTGACGTTGAGTGTGAGGTTATTTTCCTGACACCACACTCCGAGGGCCCTCACCTCCTCCCTGTAGGCCGTCTCGTCGTTGTTGGTAATCAAGCCTACCACTGTTGTGTCGTCCGCAAACTTGATGATTGAGTTGGAGGCGTGCGTGGCCACGCAGTCGTGGGTGAACAGGGAGTACAGGAGAGGGCTCAGAACGCACCCTTGTGGGGCCCCAGTGTTGAGGATCAGCGGGGAGGAGATGTTGTTGCCTACCCTCACCACCTGGGGGCGGCCCGTCAGGAAGTCCAGTACCCAGTTGCACAGGGCGGGGTCGAGACCCAGGGTCTCGAGCTTGATGACGAGCTTGGAGGGTACTATGGTGTTGAATGCCGAGCTGTAGTCGATGAACAGCATTCTCACATAGGTATTCCTCTTGTCCAGATGGGTTAGGGCAGTGTGCAGTGTGGTTGAGATTGCATCGTCTGTGGACCTATTTGGGCGGTAAGCAAATTGGAGTGGGTCTAGGGTGTCAGGTAGGGTGGAGGTGATATGGTCCTCGACTAGTCTCTCAAAGCACTTCATGATGACGGATGTGAGTGCTACGGGGCGGTAGTCGTTTAGCTCAGTTACCTTAGCTTTCTTGGGAACAGGAACAATGGTGGCCCTCTTGAAGCATGTGGGAACAGCAGACTGGTATAGGGATTGATTGAATATGTCCGTAAACACACCGGCCAGCTGGTCTGCGCATGCTCTGAGGGCGCGGCTGGGGATGCCGTCTGGGCCTGCAGCCTTGCGAGGGTTAACACGTTTAAATGTCTTACTCACCTCGGCTGCAGTGAAGGAGAGACCGCATGTTTTCGTTGCAGGCCGTGTCAGTGGCACTGTATTGTCCTCAAAGCGGGCAAAAAAGTTATTTAGTCTGCCTGGGAGCAAGACATCCTGGTCCGTGACTGGGCTGGATTTCTTCCTGTAGTCCGTGATTGACTGTAGACCCTGCCACATGCCTCTTGTGTCTGAGCCGTTGAATTGAGATTCTACTTTGTCTCTGTACTGGCGCTTAGCTTGTTTGATAGCCTTGCAGAGGGAATAGCTGCACTCTTTGTATTCGGTCATGTTACCAGACACCTTGCCCTGATTAAAAGCAGTGGTTCGCGCTTTCAGTTTCACACGAATGCTGCCATCAATCCACGGTTTCTGGTTAGGGAATGTTTTAATCGTTGCTATGGGAACGACATCTTCAACGCACGTTCTAATGAACTCGCACACCGAATCAGTGTATTCGTCAATGTTGTTATCTGACGCAATACGAAACATCTCCCAGTCCACGTGATGGAAGCAGTCTTGGAGTGTGGAGTCAGCTTGGTCGGACCAGCGTTGGACAGACCTCAGCGTGGGAGCCTCTTGTTTTAGTTTCTGTCTGTAGGCAGGGATCAACAAAATGGAGTCGTGGTCAGCTGTACAGTTGATTTGTCAGAGGACAAACCATCCACAGAGACAAACTGGAATCTTTCCGACAGATAAGAACTAAACCAGGCCAGAACTTGTCCGTGTGGACCAATTTGGGTTTCCAATCTCTCCAAAAGAATGTGGTGATTGATGGTATCAAAAGCAGCACTAAGGTCTAGGAGCACGAGGACATCCAGATCCTTGGTCTGACGCCATTAAAAGGTGATTTACCACCTTCACAAGTGCATTCTCAGTGCTATGATGCTATGATAAAACCAGACTGAAGCGTTTCGTATACATTATTTGTCTTCAGGATGGCAATGAGTTGCTGCGCAACAGCTTTCTCTAAAATGTTTGAAAGGAATGGGAGATTCGATATAGGCAGATAGTTTTTTAAATATTTTCTGGGTCAAGGTTTGGCTTTTTCAAGAGAAGCTTTATTACTGCCACTTTTAGTGAGTTTGGTACACATCCGGTGGATAGAGAGTCGTTTATTATGTTCAACATAGGAGGGCCAAGCACAGGAAGCAGCTCTTTCAGTAGTTTAGTTGGAATAGGGTCCAGTATGCAGCTTGAAGGTTTAGAGGCCATGATTATTTTCATCATTATGTCAGGAGATATAAAACTAAAACACTTGAGTGTCTCCCTTGATCCTAGGTCCTGTCAGTTCTGTGCAGACTCAGGACAAATTAGCTTTGAAGGAACACACATATTTAAAGAGGAGTCCGTAATTTGCTTTCTAATGATCATGATCTTCTCATCAAAGAAGTTCATGAATTTATCAGTATCAAAAATACATTTTGGATTGTTCTTATTTTCCTAAATTAAGTTGGAAAAATAGGATGATCGAGCAGCAGTGAGGGCTCTTCGATACTGCACGGTATTGTCTTTCCAAGCTAGTCGGATGACTTCCAGTTTGGTGTTGCGCCATTTCCGTTCCAATATTCTGGAAGCTTGCTTCAGAGCTCGGGTGTTTTCAGAATACCAGGGAGCTAGTTTCTTATGACAAATATTTTTTGTTTTTAGGGGTGCGACTGCATCTAGGGTATTGCGCAAGGTTAAATTGTGTTCCTCAGTTAGGTGGTTAACTGATTTTTGTACTCTGACATCCTTGGGTAGGCGGAGGGAGTCTGGAAGGGCATCTAGGAATCTTTGGGTTGTCCGAGAATTTATAGCACGACTTTTGATGATCCTTGGTTGGGGTCTGAGCAGATTATTTGTTGCGATTGGAAACGTAAAAAACTTGTTCTCTACTAGTTTACCTGGTAAAATAAAGGTGAAATAAAAAATAAAATAAAAAGATCTTCATTGTAAAGGGTTTAAACACTGTTTCCCATGTTTGTTAAGACACTAACAGCTTACAGACGGTAGGCAATTAAGGCCACAGTTATGAACACTTAGGACAGTATAAAGAGGCCTTTCTACTGACTCTGGAAAACACCAAAAGAAAGATGCCCAGGGTCCCTGCTCATCTGCGTGAACGTGCCTTAGGCATGATGCAAGGAGGCATGAGGACTGCAGATGTGGCCAGAGCAATAAATTGCAATGTCTGTTCTGTGAGACGCCTAAGATAGAGCTACAGGGAGACAGGACAGACAGCTGATCGTCCTCGCAGTGGCAGACTACATGTAACAACACCTGCACAGGATCGGTACATCCAAACAACACACCTGCGGGACAAGTACAGGATGGCTTCAACAACTGCCCGAGTTACACCAGGAATGGAAAATCCCTCCATCAGTGCTCAGACTGTCCGCAATAGGCAGAGAGAGGCTGGACTGAGGGCGTGTAGGCCTGTTGTAAGGCAGGTCCTCACCAGACATCACCGTCAACAATGTCGCCTATTGGCACAAACCCACCGTTGCTGGACCAGACAGGACTGGCAAAAAGTGCTCTTCATTGACGAGTCACGGTTTTGTCACACCAGGGGGGATGGTCGGATTCGCGTTTATCGTCAAAGGATTGAGCGTTACACCGAGTCCTGTAATCTGGAGCGGGATCGATTTGGAGGTGGAGGGTCCGTCATGGTCTGGGGCGGTGTGTCACAGCATCATCGGACTAAGCTTGTTGTCAGTGCAGGCAATCTCAACACTGTGCGTTACAGGGAAGACATCCTCCTCCCTCATGTTGTACCCTTCCTGCAGGATCATCCTGACATGACCCTCCAGCATAACAATGACACCAGCCATGTTGCTCATTCTGTGCGTGATTCCCTGCAAGACAGGAATGTCAGTGTTCTGCCATGGCCAGCGAAGAGCCCGGGTCTCAATCTCATTGAGCACATATGGGACCTGTTTGATCGGAGGGTGAGGGCTAGGGCCATTCCCCCCATAAATGTCAGGGAACTTGCAGGTGCCTTGGTGGAAGAGTGGGGTACCATCTCACAGCAAGAACTGGCAAATCTGGTGCAGTCCATGAGGAGGAGATGCACTGTAGTACTTAATGCAGCGGGTGGCCACACCAGATACTGACTGTTACTTTTGATTTTGACCCCCCCTTTGTTCAGGGACACATTATTACATTTCTGTTAGTCACATGTCTGTGGAACTTGTTCAGTTTATGTCTCAGTTGTTGAATCTTGTTATGTTCATACAAATATATACACATGTTAAGTTTGCTGAAAATAAATGCATTTGAGTGTGAGGATGTTTCTTTTTTTGCTGAGTTTAGCTCTCTCCCTCTCTCTTTCTTGCTTCTATTTCCTTTTTATAGAAAATAATTTGTTAAAAACTGTTCAACTATTTTCTTTCTCTCTCTTTGAGTCAACTACTCACAACAATTTATGCACTGCAGTGGTAGCTAGCTGTAGCTTATGCTTTCAGTGCTAGATTCATTATCTGATCCTTTGATTGAGTGGACAATGTCATTTCATGCTGTGAGATCTTTGACAGGTTGGAGGACGTCCTCCGGAAGTTGTCATAATTACTGTGTAAGCCTATGGAAGGGGGTGAGAACCACGAGCCTCTGAGGTTTTGTATTGAACTCAATGTACCCAGAGGAGGACGGAAACTTGCTGTCCTCTGGCTACACGATGGTGCTCCCTAAATAGTGCTGTTGAGGCTAATGTAGACTGTCATTGCAAAACAGTGTGTTTTAATTAAGTATTTGGTGACATGAATATATTTAATATAGTTTTATCTAAAAAGGATAACTTTTTAAATGTTTCACAATTTTAATTTGTATGAAATTCACTGAGGAGGATGGTCCTCCCCTTCCTCCTCTGAGGAGCCTCCACTGCCTTCATCTACTGTGCATGGACAAAAGGGGTGGGGACAAAATGCACTACCCAAGCAAACAATTTCCATCCATGACAATCTTGTCTATAGAAGGTGTATCAGTATTTTTGAAGCCACATTTGCCTAATAATAGATAATGGCTGAAAGTGGAGGCTGCTGAGGGCAGGACGGCTCACAACAATGGCTGGAACAGAGCGAATGGAAAGGCATCAAACACATGGAAACCATGTATTTGATAGCATTCCACTTATTCCGCTCCATCCATTACCACCAGCCCGTCCTCCCCAATTAAGGTGCCACCAACCTCCTGTGATGGCTGTGTACAAAACGGCACCGTATTCCATACATATTGCATTATACAGGGCCCATACTCTGGTAAAAAGTAGAGCACAATACTTTTCAGAGTCCGCCAATATCATGTCATATGGCCCTTCAAAGCAATCAATTGACTGATCTTAAGATCGTGTCTTCTATATGTCCGGGACCATTTAGAAATTGGATCATGTGCTGTATTATGTATGCTATATGTAACATCATTTTCTATAGCCTGCTTGCCGTATAATGGACATGAAAAGGTACCTCAGCAGATAGGTTGTAACGACCTGAGTTAGTGCAATATCCATCATTGTCTGTGGGGTCAAACCAAGCCTGCTATCGACTGATCTACTAACAGGGAAACGTGAGTTAGTGCCACTCCTGGAGATAGCCTGAAGTAGCGTTCTATTTAAAAGCAAGCTGATATAGTCCGGTGTAAACCTTCCTTTCAAAACCACAACATAACCACTTGAATATAGCAAATAAGTATCCTCCTGTGTTACGCCGGTAGCTTTGTCCATCTGACACTCCCGTAGCTTCCTACTCGAAGGAGCTTTTTGTCTATGACGTTCGCTATCGTGTTTCCTGGGTTCTTCCATTGCTGATGCATTTCACCTCGCCTGTCCCCGCGTCACTAGCCCGAGTCGGGGCTGCCGATGACGAACTGTACCTCTCTGCACATTTGCGACGTCCAGAAACGTACCAGTTCATGTACTGTATGGGCCCCTACTCCGATGGACTGGGCTGCTCTGCTCAAACATGCAGGAAAGAGCGCTGCACTATGGGACTTTGAGCTATAGCACCATTGTGTGTGTGTGTGTGTGTGTGTGTGTGTGTGTGTGTGTGTGTGTGTGTGTGTGTGATGGGTGTGTCTATAGTGTGACACATTCAGCTGCTTTTGCCTTGTTGTATGTCTGATGGCTGTGTGGGCGTTCTGGCGATGTGGCCACTGGAACATGAAGAGACAGTCAAGTTGATTAATGCATCCGTTCGGGCATCTCAACAGCTACGGAGATGGAGAAGGAGGAAAGGGGAGGATGGAGTATAAGGTCTGATTTAAACCCCTTTGTGTTGCACGGATGGAATAATCGCTTGTGTCATCATGTGACAACGAGGATGTGAATGTCATATTTTTTTGCAAGTAATGTTTGCGGAGAACATGTATGAGTGCTGTGAGAGTGTATGAGAATGCACACCAGCAACGCACACAGGCATGCGCGCGCACAGACGCACGCACGCACGCACGCACGCACGCACGCACACACACACACACACACACACACACACACACACACACACACACACACACACACACACACACACACACACACACACACACAACCAATACGTGATTCCCCACCAGAAATATGTATTTCTTAGTCCTCTTTCCTTCCCAGATATTATCAGGATAGCCTGGATAATAAAAAATTATTCTGAGAATCTAAAGCATTGAGTGTCTGTAGTAAATATCCCCATTAGAGTTGTCTCGGGGCCTGAGCCAAATGCTCAGTCTTATTGATGCCTCTGCACCTACACAATCACACACAGTATTGTCTGTCTTGCACAGAATAACTCTTTTGCCATTGATTTCTACTTTTCATTAGGTAGTGTACCAGACTTGGGCTATTTGACAATACACTCTTTATGGCATTGGGTTCCTTTATCAAGTGGGAATGGCAACAGGAGGAGTAAAAACACAGCCATCCACTTTCAGATACTGCTAAGTACGGCGATACGATCACAACTAGAGCCTGTCTGGCTTCGAGGGTCATCCAGACACTTTTCTGTCGCTTCCATTGATTTCAGTTGATTCACCTGTCACCTGACCATGGGAATGCATGGATGCCCTTATGTCACGATCGTCGTAAGCACACCAACGTGCAGCGTGATCTGGGCACAACAAAACAATAAAGAACAACCGAACCGTGACGTTCTGGAGTGCTCACAGGCAACAACACAAAAACAAGATCCCACCAAAACACAGTGGGGAAATGGCTGCCTAAATATGATCCCCAATCAGAGACAACGATAAACAGCTGCCACTGATTGGGAACCATTCCAGGCCAACATAGAAACAAACAACCTAGATAGGAACACCCCCCCCCTAGTCACACCCCGACCTAACCAAAATAGAGAATAAAAAGGCTCTCTATGGTCAGGGCGGGACACCTTAATTACCTTTCTTCTAGCCCTTCGCTGTAAAAATGTATTCCCGCCTGGATCAGATGGTAGCATTATTAAAAAAGAATTCATGGGAATTGAGTAGTGGCATGTATGAAAGGAAGGTGTGATACTTTTCACTCAGTGTGAGTGTAGGTGTGCAACTGACATGTGGCTCTTTCTCCTTCCTGATCTTTCTCTGATCTTTCTCTCCCTCTCCTCCTTCTCTCTTTCCCTTCCCCTCATCTCTCTCGCTCTCTCTCTCTCTCTCTCTCCTTGTATCTCTCTCTCTCTCTCTCCTCTTCCTGTATCTCTCTTTCTCCCTGTATCTATCTCTCTCTCTCCCTGTATCTCTCTCTCTCTCTCTCTCTCTCTCTCTCTCTCTCTCTCTCTCTCTCTCTCTCTCTCTCTCTCTCTCCTCTTTGTGGATCTCTCTCCCTGTATCTCTCTCTTCCTGTATCTCTCTCTATCCTCTTCCTGTATCTATATCTCTCTCTCCTCTTCCTGTATCTCTCCTATTCCTCTTCCTGTATATGTATCTCTCTCTCCTCTTCCTGTATCTCTCCTCTTCCTCTTCCTGTATCTGTATCTCTCTCTCTCCTCTTCCTGTATCTCTCCTCTTCTACTTCCTGCATCTGTATCTCTCTCTCTCTCCTCTTCTTCTTCCTGTAAATGTATCTCTCTCCTCTTCCTCTTCCTGTATCTCTCCTCTTCCTGTATCTGTATCTCTCTCTCTACTCTTCCTCTTCCTGTATCTGTATCTCTCTCATATTCCTCTTCATCTATCTCCCCTCTTTCTATTCCTGTATCTGTATCTCTCTCTCTATTCTTCCTCTTCCTGTATATGTATCTCTCTCTCCTATTCCTGTATCTGTATCTCTCCTCTTCCTGTATCTGTATCTCTCCTTTTCCTGTATCTGCATCTCTCTCTCCTCTTCCTGTATCTGTATCTCTCTCTCTTCGCTTCCTCTTCCTGTATCTCTCTCTCCTCTTCCTGTATCTGTATCTCTCTCTCTCCTCTTCCCTTATCTGTATCTCTCTCTCCTCTTCCTGTATCTGTATCTCTCCTCTTCCTCTTCCTGTATCTCTCATCTTCCTCTTCCTGTATCTCTCTCTCCTCTTCCTGTATCTTTATCTCTCTCTCTCCTCTTCCTGTATCTCTCCTCTTCCTCTTCCTGTATCTGTATCTCTCTCTCCTCTTCCTGTATCTGTATCTCTCTCTCCTCTTTCTCTTCCTGTAACTGTATCTCTCTCTTTCTCTCTCCTCTTCCTGTATCTCTCCTCTTCCTGTATCTGTATCTCTCTCTCCAGTTCCTGTATATCTCCTCTTCATTTTCCTGTATCCGTATCCCTCTCTCTCCTCTTCCTCTTCCTGTATCTGTATCTCTCTCTCTCCTCTTCCTGTATCTCTCCTCTTACTCTTCCGGTATCTGTATCTCTCTCTCCTCTTCCTGTATCTGTATCTCTCTCTCTCCTCTTCCTCTTCCTGTATCTGTATCTCTCTCTCTCCTCTTCCTCTTCCTGTATCTGTATCTCTCCTCTTCCTCTTCTTGTATATCTCATCTTCCTCTTCCCATATCTCTCTCTCTCTCCTCTTCCTGTATCTGTATCTCTCTCTCTCCTCTTCCTGTATCTCTCCTCTTCCTCTTCCTTTATCTGTATCTCTCTCTCCTCTTCCTGCATCTGTATCTCTCTCCTCCTCCTGTATCTCTCTCTCTCTCCTCTTCCTGTATCTGTATCTCTCCTCTTCCTCTTCCTGTATCTGTATCTCTCTCATATTCCTCTTCATGTATCTCTCCTCTTCCTTTTCCTGTATCTGTATCTCTCTCTCTCTCCTCTTCCTCTTCCTGTATCTGTATCTCTCTCTCCTTTTCCTCTTCCTGTATCTGTATCTCTCTCTCTTCTTCCTGTCTCTCTCTCCTCTTCCTGTATCTCTCCTCTTTCTCTTCCTGTATCTGTATCTCTCTCTTTCTCTCTACTCTTCCTGTATCTTTCCTCTTCCTCATCCTGTATCTCCCTCTTCCTCTTCCTGTATCTGTATCTCTCTCTCTCCTCTTCCTCTATCTCTCCTCTTCCTCTTCCTGTATCTGTATCTCTCTCGCTCCTCTTCCTGTATCTCTCCTCTTCCTCTTCCTGTATCTGTATCTCTCTCCTCTTCCTGTATCTCTCCTCTTCCTGTATCTGTATCTGTATCTGTATCTCTCTCTCTCTCTTTCGCTCTCCCTCTCTCTCTCTCTCTCTCTCTCTCTCTCTCTCTCTCTCTCTCGTCTTCCAGCAGCAGGCTCTCACACACAAGATGTACACGGGCCATTATTCCATGTAATGGTCTTTACCACATACTCACACATCAACAGACCCCTACCGGAGACTGCACTGACAGCATGCTTGTTTATCTTAGTGTGTGTGTGTGTGTGTGAGTGTGGTGATGCTTGTGATGTGCTTCTGTGTATTAAAGTGTAACTATTCCCATTCCCCCATCTTCCTTCCCTCCTCTCCTAACCGCACTGTCCATCTTCCTCTCCATCACCGCTCTCTCCCTCTGTCTGAAACGAAATGGCCACCTCCTAAATGGGCCACTCAATGCGTCTAGATGATGCTTATTATCAAGGTCTACTCCTCAGCGTATACATCACCCCGCTGCCTCTCCTTCTCCAGCCTCATCCCCCTATCCTCCACTCTCCTCCCAAGGTGTGTCATCCATCACTACTCCCTCTCTCTTGTTTTGTCTCCTCTCTTCTGCCATATCTTTCCCTGCATGATTTGCCCCTCCGGAACGATTCCATGGCATGTGAAATACAGCATTGGGCAACATATGTCTCCCGCAATCAATTCTCGCCACAGGGTTATCTTTCCAGCCCGACCATTCTCTCTCCCACTTAATCTTCTGTCAGAGTGCTTTAGGAATTGAGGAGGAATGGGTAAGTTCTGACCTATGAATGGGACCGTATTGGTGAACACGAATGCCTCCCAAGTCCCTAGTTAATCAACCATCAAAATGCATATGATGTTAAGATTTCAGGTTTATTTCTCTATGTTGTGATGTGCCATGACTGTCCTGTGAGGATCCAAATAGGTCCGATCAGGTTTGCAATGAATAACGTCAAACCAGACCCCTTTCACCCACAGAGGAGGGTGGAGAGAACTGGTGGGGATTAACAACTCACGTCCTGTTCTAAATCAAGTTGATTGTCACGTTCTGACCTTTATTTTCCTTTGTTTTGTCTTTATTTAGTATGGTCAGGGTGTGAGTTGGGGTGGGCACTCTATGTTTTGTGTTTCTATGTTTTTCTATTTCTGTGTTCGGCCTAGCATGGTTCTCAATCAGAGGCGGGTGTCGTTAGTTGTCTCTGATTGAGAATCATACTTAGGTAGCCTGGGTTTCACTGTTGGTTTGTGGGTGTTTGTTTCCGTGTCTGTGTTTTTCACCACACGGTACTGTTTGTTATTTCACATATTCGTTTATTGTTTTTGTATTCCATAGTGTTCAGTTATTTTCTTATTAAAATCGTCATGAACACTTACCACGCCGCATCTTGGTCCGATCCTTACTCCTCTTCAGACGAAGAGGAGGAAATCTGCCGTTACAGAAACACCCACCAACCAAGGACCAAGCGGCATGTTAACAGGCAGCAGCAGCAGGAGAGGCAGTGATGTCAGGACTCCTGGACATGGGAGGACGTTTTGAACGGCAAGGGTTGCTATACATGGGAGGAGATACTGGCTGGAAGGGATCGCCTCCCATGGGAACAGGTGGAGGCAGCTAGGAGAGAGGAGCCAGCGATATGAGGGAACACGGCTGGCAAGGAAGCCTGAGAGGCAGTCCCAAAAATGTATTGGGGGGGCACACAGGGAGTGTGGCGAAGCCAGGTAGGAGACCTGCGTCAACTTCCTGTGCTTACCGGAGAGCGAGAGGGACCGGGCAGGCACCGTGTTATGCTGTGGAGCGCACGGTGTCCCTGGTGCGGGTGCATAGCCCGGTGCGGTACATGGCCGGAGTCCAAACCTTGGGGGGGTACTGTCACGTTCGGACCTTTGTTTTGTCTTTATTTAGTATGGTCAGGGCGTGAGTTGGGGTGGGCAGTCTATGTTTTGTGTTTCTATGTTTTTCTATTTCTGTGTTTGGCCTAGTATGGTTCTCAATCAGAGGCAGGTGTTGTTAGTTGCCTCTGATTGAGAATCATACTCTGGTAGCCTGGGTTTCACTGTTGGTTTGTGGGTGTTTGTTTCTGTGTCTGTGTTTTTCACCACACGGTACTGTTACGGTTTTGTTATTTCACGTATTAGTTTATTGTTTTTGTATTTCATAGTGTTCAGTGCTTTTGTTATTAAAATCGTCATGAACACTTACCACGCCGCATCTTGGTCCGATCCTTACTCCAGGTCTCCCTCTCCAAATTCACCAATTGAATGTGCCATTGTTTCAAGAGACTTTTTCCGCCGAAACTCTAACATGTACAAAAGCGAATTCTGGAACAATATTTCTAACAGAACGTGGGAAAAGGCAATCTATAGAACACTAATGTCATTTTGTTTGTTATTTTGTTATGTCATTAGAAATGTTACAAAGGAAATACTGTAACTTGGAAAGTATACCCACTACATGTGTGAAGTGTCCATCCTATGCGTTGTGCATGAAATATAAACAATTATGAAAGGGTTTCTGTTAAGAGAGGGATGTGATTTTAGGAGCCATAAGAGATAATTGTTTTACATAAACTTTGCACAGTGACAAGTCACGCCCCTGAGTGAGGTCAGAGAGTTTGTCAGCCAACCTTTTCGAACAAACTGTATAGAATTATGGGTTAAGAATGAACATATCAGACCAGAAAAGTGTTGAGCTGCAGCTGCACGCTTGAAGTGGTCTGAACTTTGAATCTCAGCACAAGGTAGAGACGATAAACTCACTTCCCGGACAATCACTGGTATGGCTGATTAGCTGTCCTAAGTATCTAGAAAAGTGAATTTAAGTGGGACCATTCTACTACTTTGCTCAAACCATCATATTGCGCGACTCTCATCACCCTACTGGGAACCATCGACACGGCTGGCTAGCCTATCTTCAAAGAGGCATCTTCAGGAGCAAATGGAAGGAAAATCAAATCTGTAGTTCTGTTCAGGACTACACGACAAGTCACCGGATACCGGACAACTTCAGAGAAGAACAACAGTAGAATACCTTTTGCAACCCTTTTGGGACAATCAGAGTCTTACAAGCGTGCCGTGAAAAGGCCCAACCCCCTTTCCAAGACCCTGTCCACCGAGAGAGATCTGGCATTTCACGTAAATACATTCATGATTTCTTACTCAAAGAGGGCAGCGGTTCGTGTGCAAAGTATAAGTGAGTGTAGTTTCTAAATGTACCAAGGTTAAGTGTCTCTGTCCCTCTCTGCTTCCCCCTCTCCATCTCATCAAGCAGCCATATTGTTGTCATTCCGCTAGGGACCAGTTTTTAATGTATTAAGTGTGTATGTTTATTCTGTGTTATCATTTAATTAGCTAGTAAATAAATAATTAAACCAACTTGTGTAGTACTGAATCATAAGTAAGGCTCGGGTGTTTGCAGATGCAAGGAGGTTACGACTGTTCAGAATGATGATATAATACGAGGATATGATTAATAGGTTGACTGTTCATAGATGTAATGTGTCAAGACCTTTTTAGAGTTTCATTTGGGAGATGGTAACTCTTTAAAGAACCACTCTTGTGGTGCCCCAGATCCTAAGGAGTTCATTGTTACATGATTAATTGAATTGGGTAATAATTAAACATAGTTAGGTACTTAGATAAATAACAGTCTTTGGGGTATTTTGAAAGTCAAGTCACGACAGATGACTATTGTATATGTCTTTGTAGGGGACAGTGTGTTATCCTTTGTCCTCTAGTGGTGTATTAATTTGAGAATTTCAGCACCATAGGAGTGGACAACTCCCTTTCTCCCTCCCTCTCACTGTCCCTCTCAACCCCCCCCCTTCCCCCCTCTCTCTCGCTCTCTTTCTCCCTCGCTTTTCCTGATCTGATAAAGACTTGGCTTCTCCTGCCAAAAGGAAACAAATGGTCACTAAGAGAGAGGCACAGAAACACATTAAGAAAGCAGGAGGGGATGAGAGAAAAAGAGCAAGAGAGAGAGAGAGAGCGGTAGAGTGGAGAGAGAGAGAACGCGACAGGAGAGATGCTACGGTCTGACACAGGTTGCTGTTGTTTTTTTCATCTGACAACATTTCTTTGGCCCTTATCGGTGTGCTGATGTGAGGTCGTTAATTTTCCGGTTCCCCCTCCCGTCTCCCCCTGCTGAAGCCTGCCGTCTCAGTCGATTGCATGTGGCCATGAGGAAAGGCAGCAGAGAGGCAGGATGGTGGGAAGAAAAGGCAGTGAGGCAGAGAGAGAAATAGAGAGAGACATGAGCACACACACACACATACAATACATTCTCATAAAATATCCTGTCTCTATTGCCTCTCTCTCTCTCTCTCTCTCTCTCTCTCTCTCTCTCTCTCTCTCTCTCTCTCTCTCTATTGCCTCTCTCTCTCTCTCTCTCTCTCTCGATTGCCTCTCTCTCTCTCTCTCTCTCTATTGCTTCTCTCTCTCTCTATTGCCTCTCTCTCTCTCTCTACTGCCTCTCTCTCTCTCTATTGCCTCTCTTTCTCTCTCTACTGCCTCTCTCTCTATTGCCTCTCTCTCTATTGCCTCTCTTTCTCTCTCTATTGCCTCTCTTTCTCTCTCTATTGCCTCTCTCTCTTTCTCTCTCTCTCTCTCTCGCTCTCTCTTGCCTCTCTCTCTCTCTATTGCCTCTCACTCACTCTCTCTCACACACACACACACACACACACACGCACGCACGCACGCACGCACGCACGCACACACACACCCTACCTCCCACACATCCACACAACAAAATCAATTTATTTTTCTCACACATACACACTATCTACCTCCTATCTGTAGAGGAGTGTGTACAATGGAGAGCTTAAATAAAGAGCAGGATGGAGTGTCTTCATTATGTTCCAGTCCGACTGTGAAAACCGGAGGGAGAAGAGGAAGGGAATCGGAAGGATCTTAAATCACCATAATCCTCTCCAAATGCGTTTTCTCTACTCCTTTTAAAGCTAGGCCTCCTCCATTTGTCCGTGTCGCTCTATCTATGTGGGGGAGAAAGGTGCCCTTCAGTGTGAAATACATCCACGGTTTCTCCTAGACAGGCATTCTTACTGAACACCTAAAAGGTATTTGATTAGGAATAGGAGCCCAGACTAGGCCCCATTGGGGGTATCACACCTGGATCAGAGATTATACCATTTTCTATCATCTCTCTACTGTACCATGCATACATTTATGAGTGGCACCGAAACCTTTCCATCTCGTACCCTACTATAGATATTACATTATTCCTGCCTTTAAATGTTCCATTCAATTAGTGGCGGCCAGAGGACTGCTTAGAGCAGCATATACGCTGCCTTGTAATTCAGCTGTCATCTTTTATATATGTAGGCAATTCCCAGCCCCCAAGGACCAACGTGGATGTGGTCAGGCATTGAATTAGCCTTCGACGGCCGACGGTGTAGTCACACATTAAAACGCAGTGGCGGTCACGGGCAGCAGACAACGCTCTCTGGCTGTCAGAGTGTCAGCGTCGCCCCTGTGTTAGGAGGTCATCACTAACTCACTGCTACTACAAACCCCCGAGCCAACAAACTCCCAACTGCAGTGTCAGAAGAGCTTTAGCAGCATTCGCACAATGGTGGCCATTTTGTTTTTTTTCCCTCCCTTTTTTTCAGATTTCACTACATAGATTTAGGAGCTTTATCTGGAAATGGACAGGCTTTGTCCAGGGCGGTCAGGATGTATATTATCAGTGGAGTCATTGTGCTGCAGTGAAGGTCATCTCATACAATGGCACTGAAAGGGTCTCATAAGACCCCTACTCTCTCTCTGAGCTCCGGAGGCCAGGTGGCTGTATAATACACCCAGAGGTTGACTCGACCCTATACAGACTCTACTTCCAGGTATAAAATAGCTCTGCCTTCGATTCACCCCACACAGCTTCCAGCATTCACAGTCATCTTACATAAATAAGGGTGGGGTGTAACTCTAAGGGGTTGCTATTGTCACAAAGGCCATCCTATATCTGCGAGATTGACTAGGGCTAGGAGCTTTTCGTGACAACATAACACAATAGTGTTAGAGAGGAAGGATACGTTTGGTGTTAATCGAAGTGCCGGTTGTCATATCACGCAGTAGTAGACGGCGTCAGGAACTAGCTTCTAGGCCATCATTCCATTGGGTGTGTTTATAGAGGGGACTACAGTAATGTGTTGACATTTGAGCCAAGCAGGGGAACGTGTGAACCACTTTTAATCAGATTGAAACACATTGGTGTTTCGCCATCACATTGGCTAAGACATTATCACTTCCACCATACTGTATATTTCTCATCTTGCAGTGTACCAGACCTGGGTCAAAAACGTTCATAATGTCAAAAACATTCAAATACATGTGATGGCTGATTTGGTTTGCCTGGTACAATGGCACCAATGGCATAATCCCAAAAGTGCAAGCCCCAAGGTGAGTGTTCCACCCAGGTCCGTACTGAACTTATGCTCCTACTCTCCCTAACACATTGGATGTCCCGAATACACTCCTCTCCTCAGAACATATTGGGGTGTCAGTCAGCATTTGTGCATCTAGGTGAGGAGGAGTCACTTCGCGGAGGAGGAGTAGCGAGCACTGAGCCGCTGGCACTCTGACGAGATTAACTCTACCCGGAATTCAATTAGTAGGTCCAGCTTTAGTTTCTGGCCTCCTTTTCAGGGTCTACATAATTATAACAGATGGCTTTGTATTAGCTACCCTAAATGTTCATCTCCCATGGCCAAGGAATATGAAGTAGCAGAAACACTCATCACTATGGAACAGTAGATCATGTGGGTTTAGAGATTTGTCCCTGTCGTATCAGAGTTGATAATCCCCTACCGGTGTTGAAATCACGTTTTGTTGTGATATGGGGGATTTTGATTTGAGTTTGAGTTTGATGTGGACGGGAGGTGGTGTGTCCTTGTAATGAACCTTTGGTAACCTAATGTTGTTTTGGATTAAATGTTGATGTGCTGTTTAAATGTGCACAGGCTTCTGGGTGTCTGGGGTTGCGACGTTATCGTCTGAGTTCTTTAAGAGAACTGAGACCCACAGCCTTTGACCAAATAGCGACCATAGCTCAGTACACTCTTTGCTCTCTGTTCACGTGTGAGGCTTTACAGCAGCGATATTTTGTATGTCCATAACAAAGTTAAAGTATTCAAAGAAAATGTTTCTACAACCTGAGGTACAGCCGTAAGTCCTTTGTCCTTCACTTGTTTCGGGTTGCATGAAGAAAATGCTAATAATATATCCCCACAGTAAAAGCATTCAAATAGAGCAATGGACTTTTCACATTTTCTGTCTGCACCTGTGGGCTGTAATTCAATTCCGGCCTTTAGTGGTGGACTGAGGAGACCTGGGTTGACTGTGATCAAAGTATGTGTGCTCCAGTAAAGGGCTGATCCAGTCCGAACCAGATAGAGCTTCTTAGTCCTCCTGTCCCTGAGTCCCCTCTCCTCCCCTCTCCTCTCTGCCTTTGAATCCTGTCACAGATAATACAGCGGATTAAGGCTCCACAAGTCACTTTCATAGCGGCTGTACTGTGTCGAGAACCTCCCACTCTCACTCCCATCTACATACTGTACCCTCCAACCAGCAAGAAGTAAGGAACACTGTATGTATGCTATGGTGGGGTGTCTATAATGAGACTGTTTTTGTGTAGGGGGCAAGGGTCTTTGTGTGCGTGTGTGCGTGTGTGTGTCCATGCATGGATGAGCCCATTCAGGTGTAAATGTGTGCACACGCAAACAGATGTGTGTGATTATGTGTACATACATTTGGATGTGTGTGTGTGTGTGAGTGTGTGAACTACCCGACTCTTCCTCAGACAGCCTCTAAAGGCTGTACCACCTGGCCTGACTGCGTGCTATGAGCAGTGATAAGCACGCTAAACGAATCATCGTGGGCCTGCATTAGCGCCCCTAGACGACTGCCAAGACGTTTATCTTCCCCCAGTTAAGACGCACACAACACGCCTCTCTTTGCGGTTTAGGTGGTGTGGAGAAAAGAGAGAGACATAAATCGCACGCCCCCGGAGGGCGGGGAGGGAAAGAAAGTGAAGGGGAGAGGGGGGGCAAGAAGGAGAGAGGCATGCGGTGGAGTATTTCTTCCATGTAATTGGTTTAATAAATTGGAGTAATTTGTCTGTGAGTTGACCAGACGTAATGGAGTGGAGCTGGGGTTTAATGTGTGCCGCTCTGCCTGCTGGCACTGAGGAGGGGGGTTAGGGGGGCAGTCTGCGGGAGGGAGGGGGGGTCTGAAAGGTGAGATGGGAAGTAAGCCAGCTAAACACTCTCTTCCATTCTTCTCTGACTGGTGATGCAGTGCTAAAGGGTGGGAGGAAAGAGGGGCAGTGCTATCCAAGTGAGGGGGGTTAGGGGTGAGGTGTTGGAAGAAAGAGGAGAGTGGAAGAAAAGAGGTGAGGAGGTCGCAAAGTCCAGGCATTTTTGATTTGACATTTTTATAGGATCCCCGTTACCGACAGCTAGTCTTACTGGGGTCCGACACATAACGAAAAACACATTACAGACAAAATACAGACAACATACATTTAAAAAAGTGTACATGTAGCGTGTGTGTGTGTGTGTGTGTGTGTGTGTGTGTTTGCATCTGTCAGTTACAAGTACATGTCAGTACATTCACACAAAAAGTAGGTCACATGGGGGAGAGGCGTTGTGCCATGAGGTGTTGCTTTATTTGTTTTTTGAAACCAGGTTTGCTGTTCACTTGCTTTATAGGAGATGGAAGAGAGGTCCATGCAATCGTTGCTCTGCATAATACAGTATGTTTCCGAAAAACCAAGGGACTATGATAAAAACCCTGGTGGTATGTCTGGTGGGGTAAGTGTGTGTCAGTCAGTGGAGGCTCCTCAGAGGAGGAAGGGGAGGACCATCCTCCTCAGGGAATTTCAGAAAAAAAAAATGTGTAAAGCATTAAAAAACGACACTAAATATATTCACGTCATCAAGTAATTGATTCAAACACACTATTTTGCAATGAAGGTCAACATAGTAGCAACATAGTAGCCTCAACAGCACTCTGTAGGATAGCACAATGGTGTAGCCGGAGGACAGCTAGCTTCCATCCTCTTGGTACATTGACTTCAATACAAAACCTAAGAGGCTCTTGGTTCTCACCCCATTCCATAGATTTACACAATAAATATGACAAATATGACATCCGGAGGACGTCCTCCAACCTAACAAAGCTCTTGTAGCATGAACTGACATGTTGTCCACCCAATCAAAGGATCAGAGAATGAATCTAGTACAGAAAGCATAAGCTACCGCTAGATAGCATTGCAGTGCGCAAAAGGTGGTGAGTAGTTGACTTGAGAGAGAGAGAGAGAGAGAGAGAAAGACAACAGTTGAACAGTTTTGAACAAATTACT